>NW_006399933.1:728356-730247 GCF_000299155.1 Elephantulus edwardii | reverse complement strand
AAATAAAAATAAAATATTATAATACTAAAAGTGAGCCTAATGGAAGACTCATTACATAAGTATAGTATATGTGGTTTGAATCAGAATTATTCTTAGTTACTTATTGTATGAAACATGTATGAAAATGATGTTCATGAAAGACATTTGACTGATACTAATAGCGATTTTTAAAACTCCATTAGTAAAGAAAAATATACAGCAACATAATCTTATACCTTGCTTGCTAGAGAAATTCTTGCTAAGTATCTTGGTGCATTTAAGATTTAGTACGAAAAATCAAGATGTATTTACCAAGAGCTCATGAATAAGGAACCAAACTAAATTTGTTTAATCCCAAAGCAGATATATTGGCTAGGTTTTTACATTATTCTGTGTTGTATCAACAATGTCAATGACTAGAAATTATCCACAGACCCCAAGATATAAAAGGCTCAAGAATACACATTCCACAATCTTTATGATGCCAAAAATACAATATAGAAATAAGGAAATAAAAAAACCCCACTTTGATATTCAGTATGTAGCCTCTTTAATAGACTTAAAAACTCAGTGTGTATATCAAAGTATAAAAGTAACTTGCTTAATTTAGGAACATTCTTTTGGAAGTTTTCATCAAGACTCTTGCCTTTTATTTATTTCTCCTTTGTTTTTTTGTAAACTATGGGATCAGCAAAAACAGAAGAAGAAAAAAGAAAAGGTCTTTGATAATATAAATCCAATGGGCCCCTCTAAACTCATTTCATGTGGAATCTAGGTGAATCCCACACCAAAGGTAAATTGGCCCTAATTTGGAAACTGGCTTTATCATTGCTCCAACCAAGTCCATTGAGTACACAGAAATAACCTAGAACAGATTTTTTTCAGTGACCAAAGCATAATGAAATGTTGAAGCTGAATTATGATAGTTCTGCAAATGAGATATCTCACATTACCCACAAAACTTTTATGAGTGATTGCTGGAATGTTTTTAATTATGACTCAGAAGAATCGCAGCTTCTCTTCTTCTGTTATCATTTCTGGACATCAAGTAGATATACATATGGTACGTACATTTATGATTGTTTTGGCCATCCTAGTTTTTCCTTGGTAGTGAAGTTTCGTGTTTGGGTTTTACTTATGGGTTTTTAACATGCTTTCTAAATTTTAAGCAATTTAAGCAATATAATAGATATAATATCCTGGATTTTGGCAAGTCTGTTTCTTTGAAATGTGTTGCATATGCATATATTTGATACAGAAAAAAAACCTCTAAAGATTCGAGTTTTTAATTTTAAAATAAGAATGCATTTTGAAGGTGGCTTCATTCTTCATTTAAGTTCAGATTTTTTAAAAAAGATAATCCATATGAATTTAGGTATGGTCAATGATTTGTTGCATTTTAAGGTAGTTTCCGTTATACAAATTATATACTGAAAAAATAGCATGCCTCTAATAGTTGACTAGTAATATTTAATCCCTTGATTTCTTGTTTTGTTTTTAATTATATTTAATGCTTTTGCTTTTAAAATAATATATATGCATATATTTCATTCACAAAATGTTTACATAGAGGCCTTAAGCATATATTGTTGCTGGGCCCCAGTGAGTTAATTCCAATTCCAACTCATAGTAACCCTGTTGGAAAGAATAAAATTGTCTGCATAGTTTCTGCTTTGGAAAGATGCAGTCTTTACAGAAGTGGACATCCCCCAACCCCAACACTCAGAGTGACTGGTAGGTTCAAATTGAACCAGAAGACTTCTAGTTAACAGGAAAATCCTTAATCAATTGGTTGACCTGAGGACTTTCTATAGTGCTTCTATCTTTCCTTAATTGATCTTTTTGCTGTTGATATTCTTTAATAAAAGTTTTACAACTGTTTGCTCTCTTTTATACTATCTTTTCTTTTTTT
>NW_006399933.1:725933-727431 GCF_000299155.1 Elephantulus edwardii | reverse complement strand
ATTGGATTATTTACCTTTATCTTGTTGTGGTGCTCAAGTATTTCATAAAGTCTAGATATAAGTCCCTTATCTGACATGTCATTACCAAATACTTTTCCCCAGTCTGTGGCTTCCCTTTTTACCCTGTTGGAGAAGTTCTTGGATGTGCATAGGTATTTGATTCTTAGAAGGTCCCATTGATCTATTTTATCTTCTCCTAGTTGTTTTCTTACAATGCTAAATTAATGCTATCTCCATGCACTGAAACTGGGATCTAAAAAAATACTCCCTTCATCACTGTCTGAATGTGCTAATCTAAGGAGTAGAGTAACTATTGAACAATTGCTGTCTAAACATCACAATTAAAAGTCGTCAGATACACGTTGCATGGGATTCTATCCAGATGGGTTCTTGTGTCAAAATATTTAGATGGAACGTGTGTTAAAATGACTAAAATTTTCCTTAATTTTGCATATTTTCCAATTAATTGAATAAAGAACTAAAGAGTAAACTAATCTCATCAAATTTATATATATATATAAATAAATAAACACAAGTTCCAATTCCACTGCCAATCCCACTGAACCAATTCATGGTGACCATCAATTTTCTAAGACTGTAAACCTTTACAGGAAAATAATGCCTCAAATTTCTTATGCAGAACAGGTAGCAAACAGAACCATCAGCCTTCTGATTAGCAGCCCAACATGTAGCGCATTATGCTACATTAAATAGATGATAAACACAGATAAAATTATGTTATTATGCGCTTGAATGTTGATCAACTCTTAGCGCAGAAAAGCAAACTAACCATTCTGAAGTTATTATAGCTACAAAATAAAGCTTCGTGGTATAACATGTGCTAATAGAATTGTGGAAAATAAACTGCTCAACTTGATATGATTGTCAGCATTTGAAGAAAAAGATTCGGGAACTTCTACTCTAATTTGCATTTGATGATTTTGAACATAAGGATTTAATATTGGGCATACTTTTGTGTATGAAGTCATGGATAAGCCCATTTTTTAAAATATTAATTTGATATTGTGTCAAAAGCACAATAAAACTAAAATAGTTTCACTTACACTCAAGATTTCATTCTAACTTAAAATGTTGTTAAAATTGTTGTTATCATGGTAAAAAGAATAGTATTTATTTACAAATCACTCACATATTATTGTTGAGTGGGAATCTACTCATAGCTGAATCTTTAAAGGGTTTCTGAGATTGTTAATCATACAAGATAAATTACTCATTTTTTCCCAGGCATTCATTGAGGAATTTTAAATGCTAGAGAAGCATAGCTTTTGAGTAAAGACGCAATTCAAATGGATTAAACTCTTTAACTCCCTCTTGTTTACCAGTAAAATGAAGTAATTGACACATTTTAGACACCATTTAGCCCTATATTTTCCACCTTAAAGTATGCTATGTCATTCTGGTTCAGAAATTCTCATAGTATTACTGAGATTCTGTACATATTTGCAAATATCTTCATGGGAAACTAAATTAAAAATCA
>NW_006399933.1:690753-725103 GCF_000299155.1 Elephantulus edwardii | reverse complement strand
ATCAGTCTTTTTCCTGGGGAAGCCCTGTAGGATTCTGTAAACGTTTGATATAAGACCCTTGTCTGAAATGGTATTGCCAAATGCTTTTTCCCAATCAGAAGGTTTTTTTACACTGTTGGAAAATGTTCTTGATACACACAGGGATTTAATCTTTAGAAGATTCCATTCATCAATTTTATTTTCTCCAGATTGTGCATTTCTGGTAGTCTATGAACACCATATACTATGCCATTTCTTATAACTTAAGTTTTCTACTAAACTTCCATTATATTGTGCCACTGATACTCATTAACTCATAGACTCTTTAAGGAAACTATCATAGTAACAGAATCGTTTTCTTAAGTATCTAGTGTTTCTATGAAAGAAGCACCACATGTGAGTGGCTTTAGCAAACATAAATTTACTTTATCAATGTTTACGAAGGTTAAATTCTGAAAGCATCACACCAGCTCTAAGGGAAGCTGTTCTTCCTGTATCAGTTCCCGAAGAGGATACTTATCTCTTCAGCTTGTTTTCCTGGTTGCTGGAAAATCTCCATATATCCTGGTATCAGTCTTCAACCATCTCAGATTTTCCCATTTGCTTATTGAACGCTTCTATTTTTTGTAGCATAACATTTCTTGCACTGCCCCTCCACCCTCCCAAGCATGACACCCCTCTCCAAGGACTGGTACCTCCTTGTAAAAGGTCCAAAGTATGGCAGATGATGCTTCAAAATCCTTGACTCTAAGGAGCAGCCTGATCTCACCCTCTCTAAGTAAAACCTGGTTTTTCTCCTAACAGTCCCTGGTATATTCAATACTTTACCCAAGCGCCACAGTTCAAAGGCATCAATTCTCCTTCTATCACTCCTAGTTATTGTCCAGTTTTCTGATGTACGGCAAAGACCAAGGCCTGTATCTGGTGCACTTTAGTCTCCAGACTTTTCAGTACTTTGCAGAGGTCTCTAACAGCAGACTTTCTTAGTGCAATACATCTTTAAATTTCCTGGCTGCTGGTACCAAGAGTGTTGATTGTGGAGGCAAGTTAACTAAAATTTTGATATTCTCAAATTCTTCACCATCTATCAATGTACTGCCAACTGACCCAGAGGTCAAGAATCCATGATTTCTTGATATTGAGTTTCAACCCATATTGGAGGCTGCAGTCCTTGACCTTCTGCAGCAAGAACTTCAGGTTTTCCTCAGTTTCAGCAAGCAGGATTGTGTTGTTGATGAGTCTTCCTCCAATTCTGATGCCACATTTCTCCTCATTAATTCAAGCCTTGCATTGCAATACTTACAGATACTTTGGGAAGAATATTAAATGACCCAAGAAGCATTAAAAGAAGATGGAAAGAGTATACAAAGTAATATACCAAAAGGAATTGGCAGACACAGAAGAATTTCATGAAACAACATATGGGCAAAAGCGAGTGGTGATGAAGGAGGAAGTTCAAACTGTTCTGAAAGAATTGGCAAAAAAACAAGACCCCAGGAATTGATGGCATACCAACTGACATATTTCAAAAACAGACGTGGATGTGCTCACCAAGTTGTGCCAAGAAATCTGAAGGACAATCACCTGGCCAGCTGACTGGAAGAGATCTATATTTGTTCCCATTCCAAAGAAAGGTGATCTGTCATAGTGTGGAAATTATCAAACAATATCTTTGATATCACATGCAAGCAAGATTCTGCTGCAGATTATCCAAAAACAACTGGGACATCAGCAGACAATTGCCTGAAGTGCAGGCCGGATTCAGAAGAGGCCATGGTAGTGGGGTGTTATAGTGAATGTTAGATGAATTTTGGCTGAAAGCAGGGAGTACTAGAGCAATGTCTATCATTGTCTATGCAAAGGCATTTGACTGTGGATTACAACAAACTGTGGCTGACTCTGAGAAGAATGGGAATCCCAGAACACTTGATTGTGCTTATGTGAAACCTATACTTGGACTAGGAAGAAGTTGTCAGGATAGAGCAAGGAAACACTACATAGTTCAAAATTGGGAAGGATGTACGCTAGGGTTGTGTTCTATCGCCATATCTTTTCAATATATATGCAGAACAGAGAATTTGGGAGGCTGGGCTTTACAAGGAGGAATGTGGCATCAGGATTGGACAAAACTAAAGTGCATCTGAAGTGCTTGCTGCGGAAGTTCAAAGACTGTAGTCTTCAATATGAATTGAAGCTCAAGGCACCAGAGACTCTCACCCCTGGAACAATTGGCAGCACCATGGTGGATTAAGAAGAGATTGAGATTGTTATCAGTTATAGCTTGCTCAGATACACAATCAATACTTTTGGCACCAGTAGTCAGGAAATCAAAAGATGAATTGCATTAGGTAAATCTGCTGTCACGGAACTTTCCCAAGCACTGAGAAGCAACTGTGTCAGTCTAGAGACTAAGGTGCATTTGATCCAGTCCATTGTCTTCTCAATTACTTCCTATGCATCAGAGAGCTGGATAAAAATAAGGGAAGATAGAATAAAAGTTGATGCCTTTGATTTGCGGTGTTGAGGAAGAGTCTGAACATACCTTGGGGTGCCAAGAAAATAAATAGGACTGTCTTGGAGGGTGTGAAACCAAATTTCTCCTTGGAGGCTAGGATTTTGAAAGTCTGTCTCACCTACTTTGGGCAGGGGTCCAGGAGGGATTGATCCTTGGAGAAGAATATCAGGCTTGGAAAGGTGGAAGGACAGACAGCACAGGAGAGGAAGACCTCGGATGAGATGTATTGATACAGTAATTAGGGCAAAGGGGCTAGGTGTATCAGAGTCAGTGGGACCAATTCAGGGCAGGACAGGCTTCAGAGCTATCATACAGAGCTTTGTAACGAGTCACTAGTGACTTGACAAGCACATAACAACAACATCCACAAATGTTTTAGAAGAATTTAGTTTTACAAAATTTTACTAAAATTTTTTATTAGTGGCCCAGTGGTAAGAAACTACAGTCCCAAAGACATGCATTTGCAATCCACCAGCTGTTCCTCTGGAGAAAGATGGACAATCTCCTATGATGAAACTTACTGCCTCTGAGAACCCACCAGAGGGTAAGCTAAGGGGCAGTTCCAACTCAATGATACTCAAACAACGATATTTTTCTTAAAAATTACTTTAAATTACTTTCAAATAAAAGCTTACTTTTACTGTTACTCAATGACTACATAGAATATATTGTGTTCCCCCAAGTTTCTAGTCAAATTAAAATATAGAAAATAACTAAGAATACGATGTTCATGTGCTGATGCCCCATTCCTCTCCACTTACTGGTATGACAATATATCTTCTCTCAAGCTAAGGGTGCTGGAAAGTATCACTCCTCTTCCCAAAGGTGTACTTATGTTTTCATGTAGTTCTTAATCTCTGCTAAAGCAACTGCTAAACGTGTATGTGCAAACTCATTTCAGAAATTGGCAAAATATATTGAGAAAAGAGAAAACCAATAATTAGGTTTCATAAAGACTTTTGATAGTTTCAACAAGACTTATCTTTTCCTGAATGTCTATTTTACTTGTTAATCAGAGAAACAGATAGTCACTCAATTCTCAATTACCCACAAAGGTGTATTTAAAAACAAGTTTCTTTTGGTTTGAACTATAAAGGACTGGATATGGTAGCCCTTTATGCCATAGTATATAGGATGCTTAGTTAGATAGGTAGACCAGATTACCATTCTAACTTATGACTTAAACATGAAAGAATTTTCCTTCCAGGGAGAAAAAGAAATGATAGACTTAGACAGTGTAACTTACTCCATATCACAAAAGCTGTTGATATAAAGGAGCATATGAAGACTTCAGAGACCATGTAAATAATATCTAAGGATATCTGATATTTCTGGAATGTTTAAAGGATATCATTGCGACTTTGGTTCAAGACATTAGCTTTGAAATACATTCATTCAACAATAGTATCTTTTCTTCTCCAGACAGCCTGCTACAGTTTTCTATGAATTCTTAAGCCACCACCTGTCTGTAATACTGTGATACACAATCTTGTTAGGATGGTTTGAATGGTTTGAATCTTGTTACAGTTTGGATCTTGTTATAGTGTTGGAAACTATGCAGCAGATATTTCAAATTCCAACTAGGCCTCAAATAATGCACAAGTTTCAGTAAATCTTGTAGACTAAGAGTAAGTAGAGTAAGAAGAAATCACTGTAGATCAATTACTGGACATTACTCATTATAAAAACAAATGGACTGCCGCAAAATATTTACCCACAATACTGATGGAAGATGAGTCCTCTAGGTTGGAAGATAGTTACAGCAGACAGGGGTCACAATGAGAAATCTGTCATACCAATGATAATGAGGGTGGTGTGAAATCAGACAGATTCATTCTGTCATACATGTGTCACAAAGAATTGGATCTGATTTGACACAAACTAATAACCAAAATCAATAGACTATTTACTAGATTTGTGATTGTGGCATGGTATATAACTTTCTTTTGGTTTACCATTTGTAGATTGTAATGGTAAAATAGTATCCAAATATATCAGATTGCTTGAAGGATTAAACTAAAGTATAAAGAATATTTAGAAGAGTGATGACTAAATTATTGTTATTAGCTACATCTTTAGGATCTTGTCTTCTCTATTTTTGAATACATATAATATTTTATAGTCTATATTATAATTACATATAATATTTATATTGCATGTTAGAAGAGACTCAAAAAATTACACTGGAGCGCAGAGAAGCCAAAGCATGAGGAAGAATTCAAGATACTAAAGAGTTGAATAGAAGATTTCAAAAGGCAGCACGGGATGACAAAGCAAAATATTACAATGAAATGTGCAAGGAGCTAGAGTTGGAAAATCAAAAGGGCCGAACTCGCTCAGCAATTCTTAAGCTCAAGGAACTGAAGAATAAATTCAAACCTCGAGTTGCTATAATCAAGGATGCTTTCGGCAGAATGTCAAATGATCCAGGAAGGATTAAAAGAAGATGGAAAGAATATACTGAGTCACTGTATCAAAGGAATTGGCAGACACAGAAGAATTTCATGAAACAACAATTGAGCAAGAGCCTATGTTGATGAAAGAAGTTCAGGCTGCTTTGAAGGAAATGGCAAAAAATAAGGCTCCAAGAATAGATGGTGTACCAATTGACATAATTCAGCTAACAGATGCTGTCCTGGACGTGCTCACCAAGTTGAGCCAAGAAATCTGGAGAACAACCACTTGCCAACTGACTGGAAGGGATCTATATTTGTTCCTATCCCAAAGGAAGGTGACCCAACAGAGTGTGGAAACTATAGAACAATCTCACTGATTTCACATGCAAGCAAGATTTTACTGAAGATTATCCAAAAACGACTGGAACAGCACATCAGCAGAGAACAACCAGAAGCCCAGGCTGGGTTTAGAAGGGGTCATGGTACTAGGGATATTGTAACTGATGTTAGATGGATCTTAGCTGAAAGCAGAGAATACCAGAGGAATGTCTATCTGTGTTTCATTGACTATGCAAAGGCATTTGACTGTGTAGATCATAACAAACTGTGGCTGACTCTGAGAAGAATGGGAATCCCAGAACGCTTGATCGTTCTAATGCGAAACTTATACTTGGACCAGGAGGCAGTCGTCAGAACAGAGCAAGGGAACACTGCATGGTTCAAAATTGGGAAGGGCGAACGCCAGTGATGCATCCTATCTCCATACCTTTTCAACCTATATGCAGAACAGATTATCCAGGAGGCTGGGCTCTATGAGGAGAAATGTTGGGTCAAAATTGGTGGACGATTTGTGAACAATCTGTGTTATGCAGATGACACAACCCTGCTTGCTGAAACTGAAGAGGACCTAAAGCGCCTGCTGCAGAGTGTCAAGGACTGCAGTCTCCAATATGGATTGAGGCTCAATGTCAAGAAGACAAAGATTCTCACCACTGGACCAACTGGCAGCATCAGGATGGATGTTGAAGAGATTGAAATTGTATACAGCTTTAGTTTGCTTGGCTCCACAGTCAACACTCTTGGCACCAGTGGCCAGGGAATTAAAAGGCACATTGCCATGGGAAAGTCTGCTGTTAGGGACCTCTCCAAAGCACTGAAGAACAATGGTGTCTCTCTGGAGACTAAGGTGTGTTTGATGCAGGCCATGGTCTTCACAATCACTTGTTATGCATCAGATAGTTGGACAATGGCCAAGGAAGGTAGAAGGAGAATTGATGCCTTTGAGCTGTGGTGCTGGAGAAGAGTATTGAGAGTACCATGGACTGCTAGGAAACCAAACAGATTTGTCCTAGAAAGGGTTAAACTGGGTGGCTCCTTGGAGGCAAGGATTCTGAGGCTCTGTCTAACATACTTTGGACATGTTGTGAGGAGAGACCAGACCTTGGAGAAGGACATTATGCTTGGGAGGGTGGAGGGACAGCGCAGGAGGAGAAGGCCCTCTATGAGGTGGATTGATTGTGACTGGGATAATCGGGATGGGAGTGTCAGAGATAGTGCGATTTGCACAGGACAGAGCAGAGTTTAGGGCTGTTGTAAATAGGGTTGCTATGAGTCGCAAGCGACTCGACGGCACACAACAACAACATCATAATATTTTTGCTGATTGACCAACGAAAGAAACAAGAGGAAGTCAAGTTTGCCTTTTAGTTCAATCATTAACATCAATGAAAAATTATGTTTAAATGACTGATGTTAGTTTTTGGTAGCCATGCTATAAATATGGGTTAGATGGAAACCAAGAGTTTGGAAATCTTTTTTATAACTTATGCTCATAATTTTTAGATTATTTATAGTCATTTATTAACTACTTCTACTAAGTTATTTGTGACTCATAAGCAAAATAAAAAGTTTCTTATGAGTCAGTAGTTCTTAGTCATTTTTGGTTAAAGTTCTGATTAAATGTATGATCATCTTGAAGAGGGGGACACTAAAAATAAATAACTATGCCTACATTTTGAAAGGTTACTAAATTCTTCTTTGTACCTCAGAATTTTTATTTTGATTAAGATGGACTCAAACTGTATATTCAGAAACGTAATATAAGTGGATATTCAGTGGATTCAGCCAAGGTTAAATTTAGCTCTTTGACAAAAATTACTGGATAGCAATCTTATGGAAATGTTAAAACAATACAGAGTATTATTTAATTTTTAGATATTAAATTGTAAGATAAAAGATAACATTGTTCTTTGGGCAAACTCAACCATTTTAATATTATATGTGCAGACCTGAATAAAGAAGCTTTTTAAGATTTATTCACATTTTCTAATGCAAAGGCAAAGGATAGCCCTCACACATTGGTATATCAGGCAAAGAAGTCAGGATTTATATGTCCTTAGATCCAACTGTTGGTTATGTTTCCTGACTTTGCTCTGGCTCCAGAATTCATCATCCTCTGAAGACCACCATGTTTTTCCAGTGGCTTGGCATATCTATATAAAGATAAAACACGAATAGAAAGCTGAGACAGGCAATATTATTATGTTCTATTTCTAAATGCAGTCAATAGGTTAAATTGTTTTAAAAGAGTTGCACGATTGTCTGGATTCATAAGGGGGAAAATTACTGAACTCTTCTTGAAGGGAAAAATAATCAGCAGTAAACCAGTAAATTAAGAATGAATAAACTGCCAATTTTTCTACTGAAATAGTCACTCCAACCCTTCTAATATCCAATTACTTCTCAGGTAAACTTATCTTTCCTCAAATCAAAGGTACTAAAAATGAGCTCGTGTCAATAGTGCTAGTTTTTAAAATTAGCGGAACCTTTGTCCTGAAGAAGTGTGTAGAACTTTTGAGCTATGGCTTACATACTTACATACACTATACGTTACTGAAAACTCTAGAAATATTGGAATTCTGTGTTGTCTTTCTAGTGAGCCAAAAGACTTTTCTTGCAAATGAAGACTTCAAACAGGAAGCAGAACATTTGGCACACAATTTGTCTGGTTACACAGCACTGTATCCAGAGCTAAAATAAAAATAATTCTGACGTTCAATGATTATTAAGGGACTACAGTGTAGTGAAGTTACTAGATATTTTCATACTCAAATGAAATTCTATTTCCAAACACCTAACATTCAATTTATCTCCTTCCTCAGTGATTTACCAATCTTAGTAGGAGACATTAAGACAATTATAAATGACAAGAGGTTTGAAGAAAATTATTTATCAAACATGTAATGCTGATTATTACCTAATCTGCCAAATACTTTCTCTAGTCATAAACTATGAGAAACAAAAGAATGAGAAAATGTAATTTATTCATCTAACATTATTTCTCTTTCTTACCAGGTCAACTACCACTTTAATGATTAAATTTCAGGGGAATAATAAATTTCTTCTCCATCTATAAATGGAAGTTGCACACCTAGTCCTCAGTTGTTGACTATCTTGTTATGTAACAATTCATTTAATACAATTAGCAATATGCTGTTTAACTATGTTGTACATTAACCTGAATATCCTGTATTTGTTCAGCTCCCTGTCCTTGGCCAAAGAACGTCCAAGTCTCTCTGGCTCACGGTTGAATAACCATCTCTCTCTAGAAGGCATCATTCTATTTCTATCTTTATCACCAGAACCACTGTTGTAGTTTTTCACATAAAAGAGACTGCTGAGGTGACTGCACACCCCGACCGCAGCTGCCAGGGTCATGCAGTGCCCTGCGGTACTCATCACCTCCAGGCAATTCCAGAATGTCCACACGGGCCTAGACCTGACCATGCCCCAGCACCAGGAGGTGCAGGGCAAGATGATGTCAGGCCACGTGGAGTACCAAATCCTGGTGGTGATCCGGCTGGCTGTATTCAAGTCAGCCAAGCACAGACCTGAGGACGTCGTCCAGTTCTTGGTCTCTAAAAAGTACAACGAGATTGAGGAGTTCTACCAGAAACTGAGCAGCCAATGCTCCCTGGCTGGCATCCCTGCTCTGCCCAGGAAGGTCTTGTTTGTTGGGGAGTCTGACATCCAGGAAAGGAGAGCCTTGTTTGATGAGATTCTGCACTGTGTCTCCAAGGATGCCGAGTTGGCAAGCAGCCCAGAGCGGTTAGAATTCTTAGGTACCCTCTGCCCTGTCCCCTGTGCCCCTGTCCTCTTCAGCGTGGAGTCAAGCTCAGTCAGGGAGGGTCTATGGCTGCCCCCTGCCGTTCAGAAGCTTCAGATCAGGACGCTGAGATGGACTAGCCTTCCAGAGGCCTATGGTCTGGGTGGTGGGCAGGGAAGACTTGGCCCTTGAGGAACTGACGAGCTGGGTGCCAGATGAGGTACCCACAGAGGTTATTCTCCATCATCTGGCCCTGTCTACACCCCTCTTGACGATCCCCATCCCTCAGAGCTCCCTCCTTCACTTCTGATTCCTTTGTCCCCTCACTCCCACCCCATCATGCACAGTATCTACAGAAAGCTGGTGGCCTGGCTCTCGGGGACACCTCATGCCCAGCCTTCAGGCAGAGATGCACACTGCATTGATTCAACCTAACCCACTTTTCCCAGTAATGAAGGACCGTGAGCTTTTCTTCTAGTCTGTATCCCAGTATCTTCTTTTTTATTTTTTCCTTCTGTAACTTGGGGAAAATATTAGTATGTACTCATCAGGGGTTGTTATAAAAAAAAAATAAAGAGCTAATAAAGTTTTTAAAAAAAAGACTGCTGAATTGGAAGGAGACCTTTCACATTTCGAAGGAGAGATTCTGAAAAGAGAAGGGTTTGAGTGGTGAGAGTGGCCCAGGAGGAATAGGAGGGAGTCAGGGTGATTACTGTCATCCCTAGCTACTTAAATGCCCTGGAGTGATCAAGCCTCGCAGCAGGAAGAATATTGTGGGTAATTTGTGGCTGGAGACTACATTTGAAGTCACTTATCCTTCTCTTCACTGGCCTCACAGGCTGAGCTCCTCTTTTGAATCACTGTTAGTCTCCAGGCTCTATGCTTCAGATTTCAAGCCCAGCAAGATAAAGCAGTAACACACATTTGGGGTCTTCCTTGGGCTATAACATGACAGGGCAGCAGAAGGCCAGAGTGTGAAGGGCAAGAGTATAAACAGCAACCAACTACCCTCTTGGTTCTTGGGCCAGCTGAGCCCAAAGAGCTACCAACAGTGCCTCTATCCTCACCACTGAATCCGAGGTCCACTGGAGTGCCAGCTACAATGCAGGGCCTTGAAGTTCAGAGCATAGAGTGTTGGAAGTCCATTGGTTCCAGAACACACATATGGGGAGTTTTGAAGCATAATAGTACTGTTAACCTAACCAGTTCTTCCCTGCTGGTTTCAGTTCAGCAGAGGCTCCGTGGGAGAAAGACGGCCAATCTCTTTCTGTGGGCTTTACAACATCTGGAAACCTCAGTTCTGACTCCATGGCAATGGAGGAGAGAGGTAATTATTAGACACATGAGAGAGAAGAGAAGAGGTCTAGGATTAGAGAGTGAAGTTTGACTATTGCCTTTTTTATTCTATTTTTATTATTTCAAGTTCTTGAAGGGTTAATGATTACCAAGGTAAAATCATCTTCTTTGCTAACGGAAATCTACCCAAGCAGAATTGAATGATTTTCCCCTTTTGCTTGTCTAAATCATTAATGTCTTTGACTCTCCTAACAGAACGACAAATAAGCCTTCATTCACTTCATCTTACACATTGTCTCTGGGTATTTTGCCTAAAATACCTTCCTGAAAGTTTCCTAGGCAGGCTGATTTGTGTGAATGGAAACCATGATGAAACAAAAGTTATACACCATGCAAACACATTATGTGCATTATACATAAGAAAACCCTGACTGTGTGAAGGCAGGGAGGAAAGCAAACAAATTCTGTTTTCAGTCATTTGCACATTGCATTACCATAAGTTTTCCCCTTTCCAAATAATATGCAGATGGAAAATTAGGCAGCTTGTTTCTGTAAATCACTCCTAGTGCTGCGGTGGTGGCAGGAGAAAACAGTTAAGGGATTCATTTTTCTTCCAAGAAAACCATACTTTTCAGATCCATCTGACACAGAGCCAATGGATTACTTCTTATCTGGCTGTAACAAACGCTTTTTCCACCAGTCTTGTGTAAAGAGAAACCACTTCATTGTACTCAGAAGTACACATGCTCCAAGGTCAGCTACAGTTACTTTATTTTGCAAGAGGTTCCTCAGCCTGTTGCTTTTATAGGGAATAGGTGAAACTCTGATTTTGCAGTATGGCCTTTGCTTTTAAGTGTCTGTGTTTATAAATAAGGTTTAGTACACTGAAGTTCATAAAACACTGAAGCTTTATGGCCCTGCTGGTAGCATATTTATTAAATTTGTGGAAAGGATTAGAAGGGAGTCTATTCTCTAGGACTAGGAAAAGATTCATAGGAAATGGCAGAGGCAGTGTTATAATTTATGACACCTCTGTCCTCTTGAGAGCTTACAGAATCATTCACTTTATAATGGTAAGCAAGAAAAGGAAAACTGACAGAGTTTTGAAATCACCCAGACTTATAGGTCTGGTCCAGGTTAGCTTGCTTTTGTTGTCCATGCAAGTCAAAAGCACAACTTCTCCCAGGAAATAATCACTTAAAAGCTCTAAGAGTCATTCTGACTGAGCTATATTTCCTTCTGTTGCCCATGAGGTCACTATGAGTTGGAACGAACTCCAAAGACTCTAAAAACAACATTTGTGTACATGCAAATACCCACTTTCATTTCTAAATCAAGCACCAGCCATTTATTAAATGCATAAATTTTTTCAGCATTATGAAAAAATAGAACGTGTTAGAATTCCAAAATGAGTCTTACAAAGGATGTACCAGATGGACAAAGCACTAAATGAAGAAAAGTATATTAAGAAATAAATCTACATCTTTATTTTTTATGATGTAGTTTTGTCAGTTAAGGAGTTAAGACCAAAATTTTAAAAAAAGAAAAATGCTACTAATCTTCTAGGAGAAAAGTCTGTTAAGAAATAGCTTAGTTGCATTTTATATAATAAAAGTGAAAAGCTATGGCAATTATCCCTTAGTGAACTAACATAATGAAATTGTGATCTATGTCACAAGCAGCTCGCTGATTGCATCTTGAAAGTCACAGCTGTCCCACTTATGAGGAATGTGCATATATTCCTGTGCAGGGAGGAGGAGGGCTCAGAACATAATTGTTCTCGTTTCAAGCTAAAAATAACTCGAGATGCAGGATTGAACTTCGCAGATAAGATTAAGACTGCTGATTTTAAGTTTCCTTTTTGGAAAATACAAATAATTTGTACATTCATCAATCAGTAATTAAACATGATATTTCAGAATACTTACAACTATAAAGAGAGGGGTTCTTTTAGAAGATTGGGAATATTTTAATAACTAATTTTAAGTAAATGCACATCAATAATTGATTATTGGTATTAGCTACTTCTTGCAATTGGCATTGCATATGTTTTTCACTTATATTCTACCTTGAAAACATGATTTAGTGGGGTTTGAATAAGGACAGGTATTGCCTGTCAGATTTTTCACTTGATGGAAATAAATAAGCTAGTTTATTTGTACTTTATTAACTTACATGCATGTTACAGATTAACATACATAATCAAGAACTGTTAGTTGTTCTTATTGTTAGATGCCATCAAGTTGAGTATGACCTATAGAAACCCTATGAACAATAAATCTGAACTCTGTCCTATTCTGCACTATCCTCACACTTTCTGACACACTAGAGGGCTCTACGAGGAGGAATGTGGCATCAGGATTGGTGGAAGAGTCATCAACAACCTGCGTTACACAGATGACACAGCTCTGCTTTCTGAAACTGAGGAGGACCTGAAGCACTTGCTGCAGAAGGTCAAGTACTGCAGCCTTCAATACAGATTGAAGCTCAACATCAAGAAAACAATTCTCACCACTGAACCAATAGCAGCATCAGTATGGATGGTGAAGAGATTGAGACAGTTAACAGTTTTAGTTTACTTGGCTCCGCAGTCAACACTCTTGGTAGCAGCTGCCAGGAAATCAAGAGACAAATTGTATTGGGAAAGTCAGCTGTCAGGGACCTCTTCAGCTTACTGAAGAGCAACGACATCAGGCTGGAGAAGGTGTGCCAGAGGGTACAGTCTTCGCAATTACATGTTATGCATCAGAGAATTGGACAGTGAATAAGGATGATGAATAGAGAATTGATGCCTTTGAGCTGTGGTGCTGGAGAAGAATGTTGAATATACCATGGACTGCTAGGAGAGCAAACATGTTTGTCCTGGAGAAAGTGAAGCCAGAATGCTCCTTGGAGTCAAGGATTCTGAAGCTTTGTCTGACATACTTTGGGCAAGGAGAGACTGGTCCTTGGAGTGGGACATCATGTTTGGGAGAGTGGAGGGACGGCGCAGGAGAGGAAAACCCTCGAAGAGAGGGATAGATTCTGTGATTGGAATGGTGGGAGTGAGTGTGTTGGGGATGGTGAGGTTGGCACAGGATAGACAGGGCTTAGAGCTCTTGTACATAGGGTCGCTGTGAGTCACAAGCATCTGGACGGTACATAACAACAACAGAGTCCATCCATTGTGGCAGTCAGTGTGTCTATCCACATGGTTGAGGGTCTTATTTCCTTCAATAACCCTCTACTTTTCCAGAAATCATGTCCCTCTCCAAGTAATAGCCTCTTCTAGCAACATGCCTGAAATATGTGAGGCAAAGCTCCACCATCTTTGGCTCCAAAGGTACTTTGGCTGCACTTCCTCCAAAACATATTTATCTGTCCTTTTGGCAGTCCATGTACTGATCAAGAACTTCTTGTTGTTGTGTACCATTGAGCTGCAACCAACCCATGGTGGGTTTCCAGAGGCAATCAATCACACAGGAAGAGATTGCCCATCCCTCTCCTGCAAAGCAGCGGGTGGATTCGAACTATGTCTGTGGGACTGCAGTGCAGCTCCTTGCCACTAGGCCATCAGAGCTCCCTGATCAAGAACTAAAACGTTATTATTACTGAGACCTACATCTCGTGCCTCCTCTCATTCACTTCCTTTGCTGCAGCGACTGGTTAAACATCTAACTTTACACTAGTTTTGGCAATTTTTGGAATTCATATAAAAGGCATTATATTGTAGGTGATTTCTTAAAAGATCTGACCTTTTGTGAGTGAGACTCAATGCACATAATAGAACTTTGTTTCATTACTGAATACTGTTGCTGTTGCAAAGTTGGAACTGATTCACGTTTGATCCTTCTGTGGGTTTTCAGAGGCTATGATTTGTACAAGAAGAGTTTACGCGTCTTTCTCAGTTGAGCAGTGGGGGGAAAGGAGAAGTTTTGTACCGAAAAGTCTTTAGTCAGGGACCTCTTCAAATTGTTGAGGAATAATGATGTAAGTTTGAGAACTAAGGTGCACTTGATTCAAGCCATTGTCTTTTCAGTCACTTGCTATGCATCTGAGATCTGGAGACAATGACTAAGGATGACAGAAGTTTTGATAACTTTGAATTGTGATGTTGGTTAAGAATGCTGAAGATCCCATTGTCTGCTGAAAGAACAAACAGTATGTCTCGGAGAGGGTGCAGTCAGAGTGGTCCTTGGACTCAGAGATGATGAAGCTTTGTCTCATATTCTTTGGACATGTTGCTTGTGGAGGAACATTCTTTAGAGAGGGTTATCATGCTTGGGAAGTTGGAAGGCCAATGAAAGAGAGGAAGACCCTCGTCCAGGTGTGTTGACAAAGTGACTGTGGGCTTTGTGTCAATAAATATGTCAGAGATGGTGAGAATGACACAGGATAGGACAGTATTCAGATACATTGTTCATCAACAAATGAATGGATAGAGAAGCTGTGGTTTATTCACACAATGGAATACTACATTGCATTGAAAAACAAGGAACTCATGCAATATTATTCAAGATGGGTGATCCTGGAGGACATTATGCTGAGTGAAATATCTCAGTCACAAAAAGACAAATACTGCATAGTACACTGTTGTAGAACGGGACCGACATTAGGGTTGGGGTAAGACTGAGAAAGACTGGATAAATTATGTATATTGCATTGAAAGAGATGAGGGAGAGAACAGTTTAAAAGCGATATATAATAGGGTATTATAGTAATCACAAGAGTCCAGAATTAAGGTTACATAGTGGAGTGTACTCAGGGCGGGGGAATTTTGTACCAATAAAGAAATTTTCTTTTACTTTTCAAAGAGAGGAGCAAACTGGGGGAGCTGGTGGGCAGGGAGAAAAGTGCAACAATGAATGAATGGAAATCCAAAATCTTTGTAAATGTTCATTAAAATTAATAAAATAAAATTTAAAAAACAGATAAAAAGTGAAGATGATCTTTATAAAAATAGGATGGTCTTTCGTGAAAAAAAAAAGAAAAAATGTACTAGTTGCTCCATAGGACAAATATGAGAAATCTTCTCCAGTGTAATTTACATCTTCTGAAAACCTGCAAGTGTGTCAGCTATGGGTCTGTTCAAGCAAAATGGTACATAACAACAATAGTACAGCATACTTCCGCATGACATTTTTAAAAAATTATTTTTAAAGAATAAATAAAAAGGGAGGGGGCTCTATTTGAGGTAATTGCAAAGTATTCTCAAACTCCTACCTCATTTTGTAACTCAAATTCTTATTTTCCCCATTCCAATCGCCGTCCTGTGTATCTCACTGAGTTCTTTTCAAGGTTCAAATTAAGTAACAAATGTGAAAGTCACGGCTCACAATATGGGAGTATATATGGAATTTAGAAAAGATCCCTCATAGCATTAAAGTGATATCTCTACAGTTGATGCTGCCAGCATGAGCAAAGATTTGTAAATCATTGTTCACTTATGAAGGCTTTACACGTCTATTGAAAACACATTACATCATGAGAAAAGACTGAAAGCCTGTGCCTGGAGCCTTCGAACAAGAGAACAAAAATGTAGTACAGTTTTTTCTAGGAGCTGGTGACATTTACTCATTCGTATATTCAACAGCATAGCTTTTGGGAACAATATGCCAAGGCATTTCATTAGACACTGGATAATGCTTCCTGAGTCTCAGATCCTTTTGTCAGCATGGGAAGTAGAAAAGAGTTGTTTCAATCTATAAGTGTGATAACGAAAAAATACTAAATTCTTTGGGAAGGAAACACATGTATTTGGAAGGCACTGAAATCAAACTTAAGATATTAATGACTTTTTTGTTATATTAATGAATTTAAAAGGATAATGAATGATCTCCCCCTTCAATTAGGAGCTCTATTTTCAAGGTTTATATGATTTCTCATGAAATAGTGAAATCCATGCAGCCCACACATTTCCAATCCCTTGAATTTCATATAATACAAGACAACCATAAAACATCTGATTGCCTAAATTTCCTGGGGTGGGGGGGGGATGTGAAAGAGCCTTTGTTTTCACTAGATATTCAATCTATGTACCACTTACCACATCACTGCAATGAAGCACACAGACTGTATTATATTTGGCAGATATTTACTTTATCGCCTTTGCTTTTTTAAGCAGTATGTGGAGATGGGGTGGGAATTATGACAACCTTTCTGTGAATCTATTCCTTCAGGGCTGTGTCATCATTTCAGTTAAATTCATTTTGTTCCTCCTCCTCCTTAGTAGTGGTTATCAGTGAAGCTACAACATTTTTACTTTGGCTTCTCATGAAATATGTCCCTCAAAACTTCATGTACATGACTCAAAGAATCCTATTTTGAGATACCACAGAGTTATTATGTACCACATGGGCTGTTTCAAAAGATGTCTGATATCATTCTTGGAATAGATAGTCCACAGAGGAAATGTGTAGGGTTTTATAATGGTGCTTTCTGACACCATTTCACTCTGGACCTTAACCAGATGCATGTGTTTGGTGTGATCTCTAAGAAGAAACAGACTCATGCTATTTCATTCCTATAGGGGAACAAGACTCGTCTAAAATTAGTCTATTAGGACAGAAACATCCACCAGCTGCAAAGTAAAATAATCAGGATGAAAAGAATGATTGAATGGAAAATTCAAGCTCTATTTACCAAAGCTAAATAACATTGTTCAACAATAATAACTGCTTTCATTTTGATGATAATATATTCTGTAAAAAATATTTTGTAAATGTTATCAGTTTAATAGCTAATAGTCAATTTAGAAGATAAGTAAGGCATCTGTAGCAATAATAAAAAATAATATAATCCTAAGAGTAACTAATGTACTTTACATGTGTTGTTCAATAATATACAATTTCAAAAATAATAATGTATTTCATTTCCCCTAATGTTTTTCTCTCAAAGTTTTGGTTTTTTTTTTATTCCACCCTCAGTCTATTGGTTTGCTTTTACTGCAGTGGTTTGCACATTGCATGTATGATGTTAGAATCTATGGCATACCTTGATGACTTTCATATGGCTATGTAAGTTATGCCATGAGTATTTTAAATGCCAGCAAGTTTACCCACAGTCAACAGGTTTCAATAGAACTTCCAGATTAAGAAAGACTAAGAAGCAGAACTCGCAGAAACTGCACGAGATGCAGAGGAATAGAGGGGACAGAAAGCCTGTAAACAACAAGAAAAACTGAAGATGAGCCATATGGACCATGTGTAAATCATCACAAATCATGCATATCTAAGAATAATGGTAATTGCAGAAGACTTAATGGTGCTGATATGTGAAACCTGTATAAGAAAAGTCAAGCAGTCTTTAAGCCTGATAAGGGAAGAGTGTGTGGTTTACAATCAGGAAAAGTGTGTGTCTGGGGTGTATCCTTTCACCGAAACTATTCAATCTGTGTATTTAGCACATAATAAAGAAGCTGGATATATGAAGAATATATGGCATCACTACTGGAAGAAGTCTCACCAATAATCTAGCTTAGACACACAAACTTGCATACAGCAAGTAAAGAAAACATGAGGCACTTACTGATGAAGATTAAAATAATCTATACTTTAATATGGATTACAACTCAGAATCAAGAAAATAAAAAATTTCACAAATGGACCATCAAGCAACATCATGAAAAAAGAAAAAAAAGGTCTACGTTGCCAATGATTTAATTTTACTTGGATGGATGTGAAAACAGACTCTGCATTTCAACAATTACCTTGAGAACAGCATAGAGTGTGTGAGGAATGTGAAGGAAAACAAAGTTTTGATCTGCTGTGTATAGGGTTGCTATAAGTAGTAGTGAACTTGATAGAACCTAATAACAATGACAACTATTTTTCTCAACTCATGGTGACTTTGTTGTAGGGTAGTGGCTTTTCTGTTATTATGAAATTCAAGGTTGTGCTGACAGAATTTCAAATGCCAGCAGGGTCACTAATGGCTAATAGACTTCAACAAAGACTGACATAGAGTTAGTGGAAAGGATTGGTTATCTACTTTAGAAAATTAGCCAGGGAAGATCCTATGGGACATAACAGAATATTGTTCAATATAGTAATGGAAGATGATACTCATAGGCTAGAAAGCATTAAAAACGCACAATTGTGATAGCAGTAGGCTCAAGAATACAAACTATGAAGATAATAGAGTACAGGATGGCACCCCGCCCCACCCCACCTCGCCTCTGTTGTATGTGAGGTAGCCTTCTATCACAGCTGACTTAAGGATATCTAACAACATTCTCTTAACAATTGTAATGTTTGCATGCAAATGTCTTTCTTTTTCTGAGAATGCTTAATAATACAGAATAAAGTAGAATAGCTATGGAATATGTGCATTGTATTATTTCCCACAACTGCATGAATTCTTCTTCCTGTGTGAAAAGCAGGAAGATACTAGTATAATAAAGTAGTTTTTATTATTGTCACTAAGAAGGAAGTGACTCATAAGTGACCCTCCAATGGGTTATCAGAAATTGGAAATCCCATGGGAGATTATCCATGTTTCTCTAGTAGAGAATCTGGTAGAGTTAAACTACTTGCCTTTGGGTTGACAGCACAACACCTTACACATTAGGCCACCAGAGATCCCTCTGATAAAGTAGAAAATATTTTAAAATTCTTTGCTTTTAAAATGAAACTGAATTATTACTAAGAAATCATGATTCATCTTCTCTTTCAACAGTGTTTCCTTGGCAATCTGTGTGTCTGTCTATCTATCTATCTAGCTAGCTAGCTAGCTAGCTAGCTATCATCTTAGATCAGTCCACTGATGAGATCTAGTCAAAATTATTTACCTAGTATCGTTGTATTGTAGGGTACCAGTGAGCCAGACCTTACCTGCCTACCTCCACAAAAAGAGGTAAGGAGGACTGGATGCCATTGTTGGAAGCCCATCTCGCACACAAGTGGGCTTCGGGTTATTGAGAATTCAGCCTGCAAACAGATAACTCTCTGGTTTAATAATTAAAGAGAAACCTTTGTCCTCTGTCCTGCAGTGGGCTGGGAACTTAAAGGTCTCTCTTCCTGTAAATCATATATCTTATGTGGTTTCGGTCTCCTAACCCCTTTCATGTGAAAAGCATCACTTATCATAAGGAACAGAGTTTACGCCCTCCCTTGCTCTATTGTTTCTGTATTTATCTTTTATGATTCTATGAAAACTGAGATATGAGATCACTACTTATTATGATTCTATGGAAACCCTAAAAAAATAAGATCATGTGACCCCTATATATTCGAATAAATGCAGACCCACGAGGCTGCCGTATCTTGTCCTGTCTGAGTATGTTTTTCTTTGCAGCAGTCCTGTCTTGTCTTCTGTGTGCGTTTGTCTCTTTATATTCATTTCTTCCAGGCATTGAGTAAAGGGTTGCAGTTTGCAACAAGAGGTGAGAGCCTTCTGAAAAATGACTGAACGCAATTCTGAAGAAGGAAATATACATACTAAACCTAGACTATGATGTCACTCATAAAGATATGAAAAAGATAATAAAGACTTCTAGAGTCCTAACAAAGGGTTATTGTTTGATAATATCTTTCTTTTGGAATGGGTACAAATACAAATCTCTGAGTGAGTTGGGCAGGTAGCTTTCATCTAAATTCCTGGGAATAGACTAGTTAACATATTCAAGCTGCATTTGTATGTTTTAACACCCCAGCTGATATTTCATCAATTCCTGAGGCTATATATTTTTTGCCAATGCCTTGTATGTCTTCTGAACTGTTTCCTTAATTACTATTGGTCTTTTACTACATGCCACTATTTAAAATGGTTAATTGATGAAAAATTGGTTTTTTGGTAGAGTGACTGTGTTTTCCTTCCATCTTTTTTGATACTTCCTGTATAATTCAAAATTTTGTTCATAGAAGCCATCAGTATTTCAATTTATGGCTTGAATTTTTCTTCAGATATTTCAGTTTAGGAAATATGGAGTGTGTTGTCCCCTTTCAGTTTTCTAACTCTAGCTCCTTACAATGTTCCTCAAAATACATTGCTTGTCTTCTCCAAAGGCCCTTTGAAATAATTTGCCCCGTTCTCTTACTTTAGTTTCTTAATTCTTGATGAAGAATATTTAAACACTAGAACAGTACATAGAGAAGTGGAAAAAAGAGCAAGATCCATATGGGGATGGGAAATTATCTCCATCAATGAAACAAAACCAATTCTCGTGAGGTATGACCTGTCCCCCACACTCCTGCACCTCTTTCTACTCATCCCCAGTACCAATCTTACTTCTTTACTGGGTCCAAAATCCAATGTGATAGTTCATAGACCACATAGAACCATATCTGGGAAGTCAAAATATTATAATACAAGTTAAAGCATAATACAGTCTGGACTGCTTCTGAAATGTGCTCACAGGCTCTCAGCCTCAAACCTCATGAATTTAGAACAGTGTTACAAAGCTCTCAGTTCTGCCAGTTGTAGCTCCCCACATCCAAATTGTCCAATGCACTCGGGCAAAGGATCCTAGTCCTGGTTTCATGGGACAGCAACCCCAAGATCTGCTACACCTCAAAGTGAGTATCTGGTTCTCTTCTGTGACTGCTATGGTTGCTGCTCCCTTAGGACCTAGTGTGGCTGGTACAAGAATGTCTGGACACAAATGACATGCTACATTCTCTTTCTCCTTCAACACTGGTAATGAGGGCTCTTCTATTGTGCTACTGGATCCTTTCAATTTAATGGCCAAACTAGACAGTCACCTCATGGATAGGTGAGTCTAGACAAACCCCTAGTAAGTAGCTTAACACACCTTATTCAAATAATCTCACCCATTCACATGGCAAGTTCAAATGGCTAGAGAAGCCATTTGGAGAGATAAACCCTTCACACACACACACACACACACTTCCAGAAATTGATGCTATATTTGGAGAAGACTATGAACTAGAGATATCATTATTGAAGTCAGACAAATCTTGATTGAGAATAATAGCAAAATATTACCTTAATTTTTAAGTAAATTAATTGATTATATTGATCATAACAAATTTTGACTAACAAAAAGAAGAATGCTTCAGAGTTGGATCCTTTCATCAAACATATTCAATCTGTATGCTGAGCAAACCACTCAAGAATGAGAATGTAGCATCTGCTTTGGAAGAAGACTCATTAAAACCTGTGATGGAGACTACACAACCTTTCTTATAAAAAGCACAGAAGTCTTCAAGCACGTACTGAAAAAGATCAAAGAATAGCCTTCAATATAAATTACTTCTTAAAATCAAGAAAACCAATCTCCACTATTGGACTAATAGGCATTATCATGATAAATTGAGAAAAGATTGAAATTGTAAATTATTTTGTATTCCTTGATTACATCCATAATTCACTTTGCTAAAACTAGTAGTCGATCATTTACAAAAAGTAGGAAGTCACAGTGTCCTAAATGTTTGAGTTGCTGCTTAATTTCATGAATGGTGAAATAACAGTTCCTCCTTCATTCATTCCTCCATCTTATCTATGTCCCCTGTGTTCATTGGCTCACCAGAAGGTCTCAGAGAGACTCAGACTTGTCAAGAGAATGACTCATACGTTTGGTAGATGACTAGGCTCCTGTTGCAGAGACTGGTGAGTTTCATAGATGGTCGGTTGCTATGTAGCTGGATAGCGGGCATCCCAAAAAGGAAGAGTTAGTATTTAGGTCTCATGAATGTATATAAACCTCTAGTAGGGTGGGGATTATATCCCACCCTAATGCTCTCTCCTTAATACAATAAACACTTCATCACAAAATAAACAATCAATGGCTAAGAAAGGCATTTTGCAGATTTTTTGGTTGTTGTGTTTTTTGTTTTGTTTTCTTTTGTTTTAGGAAAGACAATAAGACATATTGATCTACAATCATTATCCTTAATAGTAGCAGTTAAGAAATCAAAAGACTTGTTGAATTGGGAAAATCTGCCACTCATAGCCACAAGGATATCTATTTAAAGACTAAGGTTATCTGATACAAGTCATGGTATTTTCAACTGCTTTGTGTGTATCTGAAAGCTGGGCATAAGAATGACCAAAGAAGATTTTATATCTTTATAACTGTTGTGTTACTGAATAGTATTGAATATATCACAGACTGTCACAATAACAGATAGATCTGTTTTATAGGAAGTACAGCCAGGGTATTTCATACAGGCCGTTATGACAAACATTGCCTTACATATTTTGAATGTACTGTCAGGCAAGGCCAGTCCTTGGAAAAAGATATCATACTGGGAAATATAGAATGCCTGGATAGAGAGAATGACCTACCAAGAAATGGGTTGTCACAGTGACTTTAAAAAATGAGTTTACATTGTGAAGAGGGGGCAGGATAGGACAATGGTTCGGTTTGTTTTTCATGCAAGAGGGATCATGGACAGCACTCAGAATCTGGAGAACAGGACAATTGTCTAGATGGTCTCAGAGAACAGAGGATTACTTGCAACCTTGAGAGCTAATGTAAATGGGTTTGGTGGTTTTTCTAACTTGGTGCTTCTTATCCCTTCTGTTCCTTCAGCTTCCCCCACTGTGTCTATTAGATGATGGAATTTGGGAGTTAATAATTTGCATTCTAAATTTCCCTGGTCTATAGATAAAGAGGAATTTTATCCTAGGATGGAATACACCTAAGTCTCACTCCTATTTGATTTAGATGATAGAGAAGATAAGAGTTGCACTTAGAGTTGATTTAAGACTTTTGAGATGATGTGAGGGAGTGAACATGTTTTGCATTTGGCGAAGATACGAATTTTTAGAAGCTAAAGATGGAATGTTATGGATTTAATTATATCTTCCCCAAAAATATGTTTTGTAAATCCTGACCTCTTTGCCTGTGGTAAGGAGTCTAGTGATGCAGTGGTTAAGTGCTTGGCTGCCAACCAAAATTTGGTCATTACCTCCAACCCACAAACTGCATTGCAGGAGAAAGTGGCAGATGTCTGCTTCCATGACATTTTAAAGTCTTGGGGCTCCTATGTGGCAGTTCTAATTTGTGCCTTAGAGTCACTGAGTCTGAATGGACTCAGCAGCAACAGATAAAACCACTCACTAACTCATTGCCATTGAGTCAGAACCAACTGATACCTGATTCTCCAAAGTGTATTCAGAGAATACAAATCTCATGAGAGAAGATTACCTAACTTTTTCAGAGAAACTGGTGGATTTGACCTACTTGCCTTTGAGTTGACAGCACAACTCCTTACCCACATGGGCACCAGAGCTCCACGGTCATAATCCCTTTTTAAATGGATTATTTTTATTATATTAATGGGGCAAGAATAGGCTGTATTTTGAGTCAAATGCTCTTAAGTTATAAAAAAGATTAAACATTAAAGCTAGGAAACAGATATGGGAGAAGGAGAGATATTCCAAGTCACAAGAGGCTTTCCCAGAGAAAATAACTTAAAGAGAAGTTAAGTCTTCTTCCTGAGTAAACACAGAAAGAAAGCTATCCCATAGAAACAGCACCTGGAATTCCAATTTCTCGTCTCTCAAACTGTGAAAAGATAAATTTCTGTCTATCAAAGCCACCTGGATTTCTGTTAAAGCAGCACCTGTTATTAAGTAATGTCGAGTCAGAATCCTGTCCTGTCTGTGCCATCCTCATCATATTTTACATAAATAAGTGAAACCATTGCAAAAGCCACTGTGTCAAACCATCTAGTTGAAGGTCTTCCTCTCTTTTGGAAACCCTTCAAGGATGGTGTCCTTCCTCAAGGAGGTGTCTCAAAGTATGTGAGACAAAGTTTTAGTTTTTTCATCTTTGCCTCCAACAAGCATTCTGACTGTCCTTTCTCCAGAACATATCTGTTTGTTATTTTTTCAGTCCATAGGGTATTTTGTACTCTTCTCCAACACTATAACTTAAAGACATCAATTCTTCTGTAACCTTTATGCACTGACAAGTTATCAGATGTATGGCAAGTGATTGAAAAGACTATGGATTGGATCGAACACACCTTAGTTTTCAAACTGACGTCATCGCTTCTTAGTAGTTTGGAGCATTCCTTCACTGCAGACTTTCTCAGGGCAATACATCTCCTGATCTCTTGACTTCTAGTACCAAGGGTGTTGATTGTGGATCCAAATAAGATGAAACAGTTGACAATTTCAACCATTTCTCCAACTAGTATGATGATGCTTATTGGTCCAATAATGAGAATTTCTCATGGCTTGATGTTGTTAGGTGACTTCAAGCTGAGTACAACTCATAGTCACCATATGAACAATTGATCTGAATACTGTCCTTTGAGGACAGAGTTCAGATTTGAACATTGACCCTGGTTACTGTGGCAATGAGCTTAAGTATGTCAGAAATTGGGAGGATGGCGCAGAATTGGATATTGTTCACATCTCACAACTTAAAAGCATGTAACTGTTTATTCATTTCTTGCTAGAGAGGGTTACAAAATGGAAAAAAATTTATATTTCTAATTCATATGATATATAACCATATGTATTTTAAAAGTATCATAGTTTCTTTAAACTTCTTGCACCAGGCCACCAGAGCAGCCCAATTTCATTATGTCCCCAAAAGAAATACAGAGAAGGCGACACTATTATTGTTTTGTAAAATATTATCAAAAGAAAAAGATGATACTAACAAAATTCTATAAAATATTGACACTGACTAATTAACTTACAGCCAACAGTAAATCTGTACATAACAAAAGTAACACCCCCCCCCCAAAAGACATGCTGATTGCTAAAGAAGTATTGTAAAACTTATTTCCAAATATCTTATTTAATTGATGAAAAAGAATAGGTAAAGATATCTTTTTAGAAATGGGCTAAGAATTTGCCTGTTTCTGCTGGGTCCATATAGGAATAGGAGCTTTGCTATTCTCCCTAGATCTTATTCACTGACAGTTGAGTTACAGTGTATGGAACAGGGTGGGTAGAACTGAGAAAGAATTGGAGTCTGGGATTGCTGGGAAAGTCATGGGTTATTCATACTCTGGGAAATGAGTCTCCTGTTTGAGAGTCAATGTTTGTAATATTCTTATATAGGAGTCTGGTCTTTCATGAAAAAATAAATACTCTTCATGTTGGAAAAAAAAAGTAAATACTACATTAAAAAAAAAGTCATGGGTTAGGACAGAGAGAAGGAGACTGGGATGAGAAAAAAGTGTTGTGGGGAAGTTCCAGGAGATGATGATCATGATCTGAAAGGATGATTACTTCTAAGTAGAGATAAAAATGCGAGTTCTTGAGATGGATGATCCAAAGGCTGATAATTCATCATTGAATTTAGTAAGATGGTCTTGGAGTGTTCTTTCAGAGTAGTAATTCTATGAAATATCAGAACAGAGGTCCAATTGGAGAGAGTTCAAGACAAAAATGAAAGGGGGAAAAATGGAGATGAAGTAGAGGCCTCTATATAGTTGTTTGTGAAAAATGAAAGGTCAAATAAGGTATTTTTAATTTTTTTTAAAGTGTGACATTTATATTCATTTGAAAATATGAATTATCAACCACTTTGAAGATGGCCAACAGAAAAATAGTGACTCTTCAGTTATTGTCTCAGATTATAACACCTAAGGGAACTCTGGTGACCTAGGGACAAAAAGCTGTGCTACAATCCTGAAGGAATGAGGTTCGAGGCCATCAGTTGCTCTGTGGAAGAAAGATGGAAGATCTCTTCCCAAGAGGTTAACTGCCTCTGAAAACCTGCTGGAGGGTCATATTTAATTTATTATTGTATCTGATCATAACACTTATCAACCAATTACCATGTTAAATCTTGCCATATTCTTTTTTCAGTTCAAAGAAAAACTTCCTACTAAGGTTCGTATTTTTAATAAGATAAAGGTTCTTAATAAAACATGCCACACCTGCATTTCATCTGCTTATTTTGTTTCACTTCGCTTTTCCTAAGTTTCCAAATACTCAGTTTCTATTGTTTAGCTTGTGGGGTTTTGTTTTGTTTTTTTTAAGTAATTGACATTAAAGGTGCTTAATTTCCTCCAAACAAAAGGATTTTAAATTTTTTTACCATTTAGTGAATAAAAATACATAATGAAATGTTTGGTCACATATAAATTTATCCAAAGACATGTGCAATTTCCTGTTCTTTCTGAGAATGATCTATGAAGTTACTCTTCTCCTCACACAAATGTAGAGTAGGTTTGTCTCACTCACAACTAAGAAAAATATGAATCAATTATAACATATTTGTTGGGGGTAAAAGGTTCATGACTACCACTTACAAGTCTAAGTGAAGTAACTATATACCTATCAAATTTCAGGCCTCTTTATTTAATGCACTACAATATTCAAGTACTTATACTTTGTGGATTATTCACATTTCATTAAAGCATTCAAGTCTTGCCAAAGCCTTTAATCCTTAAAAAATTCCATGGGGTATTATAAATTAGATGACTCAAGTAAGCTCCCAGTTCTCTTATATGCTTAAAATTACATTTTCTACCAGGTTCTGGAAAATTTAATCTTCATTGTTGAAAGAACTGGAAAAAAAATTGAAATGAAAATTGTAATTGAATCTATATGAAATTCAACCTACAACTTAAATTTAAGGATTGACCAGCCTCTCTAATGTTATTTTCCAAAAGGGTATAGGTAATTATTTAATAATTATAAGTGATTTATAATTATAACAACAAGTTTACAAGCTGTGGCTGGCTGACACTGAGAAGACTGGGAATCCCAGAGCACTCAATTGAGCTCGTGCAGAACCTATATCTGGACCAGGAGGCTGTTGTACAAACAAGGCAAGGGGACACTGCATAGTTTAAATTTAAAAAGGGAATATGTCAGGGTTGTATTCTCTTTCCATACCTATTTAATCTGTATGTTGAGCAAATTATCTGAGAAGCTGAACACTATGAAGAAGAGTGTGGCATCAGGATGAAAGAGAGATCCATCAATAACCTGCATTGTGCAGATGACACACAATTATGTAGATGACACACCATCGCTTGCTGGAAGTGAGGAAAACTTGAAACACTTGTTGCAGAAGATCAAGGAATGCAGCCTTTGGTAAGGATTTCATCTCAATGTCAGCAAAACAAAGATTCTCACCACTGGACTGATATGTTCTTGATGGATGAAGAAGAGATTCAAACTGTCAACAACTTAATCTTGCTTGGATCCACAATTCACACCCTTAATACCACCAGTCAGGACATAAAGAGATGCATTGCACTGGGAAAATCTGCAATTAGAGACCTCTCCAAATTATTGAGGAGTAATGATGTCAGTTGGAGGATTTAAGGTGTGGTCTGATTCAGGTCATAGACTTTCTGATGACTTTGTATGCATCTGAGAGATGGATGGTGAATAAGGATGACAGAAAAAGAATTGATGTCTTTAAGCTGTGGTACTGGAGAGGAGCACTGAACATCCCATGGACAGCCAAAAGAACAAACAAATATGTCTTGAGAGGGTGTATCAAGTGTGCTCTCGGAAGGCAAGATAGATGAGACTTTGCCTCAGATACTTTGGATGTGTTGTTAGAAGGGGCTAGTGCTTGGAGAAGGACATGATGCTAGGAAGTGTGGAGGATCAGTGAAGGAGAGGAAGAACCTTGACCAGCTGGACTTGTGTGGTGACTGCCACAACAACCTCTTGCGTGTCAAGGAAGTGTGAGGATAGCACAGGAGTTCATAAGGTTGCTGTGAGTTGTACTTGGCTCGATGGCACCTAACAACAACAACAATGAAAAGTTTAGATTTATAACTATAGATGTTAAAGAATAGATATTTAATAATTAAAAATAAGTATTACTGAAAATAAGCCATAATATAACATATCCAACAATATGCTGGTAGTGGACTCGCACAAATATTTTTCTGTTGTTTCAGTGTTGTTGCTGGGTGTCACAGAGTTGTTTCCACTCATAATAACCCTGTAAGAAATAGTAGAGTGTCCTCGAAGTGTTTTCAAGGATATAATCTTTGCAGTAGCCAACTACTACATATTTTTCCCAAGGAGTGGCTCCTGTGTATGAGATATCAAATTTTTGTTTTGCCTCTGAGCCATTAGCTACTACATCCAAACTCTAAATGCCCTGATTTTCCTTATAATGATTTTACTTTGGGTGAATTATAGGAAGAAATAGAAGATATATACTAAGAAGACTTGTCTTTCCTAATTCCCAAAGTCTTATTAAGAGGTCAAAGAGGAGAAAAAGGGTGTTTTCAGAACAAGTCTAACCAGAGAGACCCATATCAACGCTGTCTCCTTCTCAAAGTAGATCCAGATAAATAAATGGATTAGTTATGGAGGTCTTTCAGCATGGAAACTCAATGGATGAGTCATTGGAAACTCAATGGCTGAGTCATTCAATGAGATTTTCAAAATCCTTAGTGTCCTAGAACCATTCTAGTCGCTTAGCCAAGTAGCTTTTGTAAGATGATGTTAAGGCACATGGGTGACTGGAGTTGACCAAAATTAAAAGGCAGTTTGGTAACCGCATTAGGCTGAGAGAGTTGATGTAAATTCACAATAATTATAATGAAAAAGAAATATTTTCCCATGTTTTAAGAGATACTATAGAGAAAATATTAACAACTATTTGAATATTGTAATTTATTATTATATAATCTAGCATTTATAGGACATGTTAATCAAATAAGCTTAACTCTCAAAACTTCTCATTGAGCTATGTTGAAATTTTTAGGTGTGGCAATTCTTTTTGGCAGAAATTTTCCCACACATTGTAGATTTGAGCACTTAATAGCCATTGAGCAGTAAACAAGAAATAGTTAACAAATGAGGTAGTTTTATTTTCTGAATATGCAATAGCATAAACTCAAGGGGAAATAACTCACATGACAGAATTCTGTGAATTCTAAACATTTTTTTTCTTTTTTAATCTAAACACAATAGTCCAGTGGTACAGTGCCTATGTGTTTGGTTGCTAACGGAAAGATAATCGTTTCAGTGCACCAGCACTTCTGTGAAGAGAAGATGAAAAGTTTCTTCCTTAAAGATTTACAGCTCCCTTCGTGAAAATATTTCTACTCATTCTAGTACGGTTACTAGAGAATGTAATGGAAGAAGAGGGGAGTAAAAATTTGAAATAGAATATAAACACTTATTCAAATGGGTGAAGAGAAAGGTAATATAGAATAAATGGATGATCACAATATTATGTGTATTATAATTAATGATATAAACCAAAATATCTAGCATAACTGTTCAAAAGGGAGAAGGGAGTATATTGTTGTTTGCCCTTGACTTGAAAGTGTCTCATAGCTGACCTTTAAGTGGGTGTTCAGAGACAGTTAATTACATGGATAAGATTGTTCATCCTTCTCCTGCAGAGCACCTGGTGGGTTGAAACTGTGTGTCTTTGATATTGCAGCACATCTCCTTACCACTAGGCCACCAGAGCTTCTTGAAGAAAGGGGTTGGAGTACAGCAAAAAAAACAGAGACGAGAGGGGGAAAATCCACTAGGGCAGCAGAAATGAGTGAACTCATGGGAGGGGGCAGTGAAGAAATAAGCAAAGTGTGAGGGAGATTTTATGTGAATGGGTATACTTTTTATTGATGTTTTATTGATAAAAGACATTGATCAATAGTAATTAATTAAGCCAGAATGTTCTCTGGAGTCAAGGATTCTGAAGCTTCGTCTGACATACTTTGGGCATGTTGCAAGGAGAGACTGGTCCTTAGAGAGGGACATCATGTTTGGGAGATTAGAGGGACAGTGGAGGAGAGGAAGACCCTTGATGAGATGGATCGATTCTGTGAGTGGAGTGGTGGGAATGACTGGGTTTGAGACGGCGAGGTTGGCACAGGATAGAATGGCATTTAGGGCTCCAGTACATAGGGTCGCTATCAGTCGCAAGTGACTCGATGGCACATAACAACAACAACAACAAAATTGACAATAATATAAATGATTCAATAAAACAATGTGAATGAATTATACACCATGTGTATAAATATGTATATGTATATGCAAACCAATTAAAAAAGAGAAGGAAAATATTTAAAGATGATTGATTTAAAAATCAGTATGCTTTGTAAACTTGGACTCAAATCATACTTTTAAAAATGAATATATATATATATGGATAGAAACACAGACATTTCTCTGGAACTGTCTGCTTTCATCTAAGATCCATCTAACATTAACTATAATGTCCTTATGGCCTCTTCTAAACCCAGCCTGCACATTTGTGAGTTCTGTCAATGTACTATACTAGTTGTTTGTTGGGTTTGGGATTTGTTTTCATTTGTGTTTTGTTGTTATTGTTGTTTTTTATAATCTTCAGCAGGATCTTGCTTGCATGTGATATTAGTGATATTGTTCACTAATTTCCACACTCTGTCAGATCACCTTTTTTGAAATGGGAATAAATATGGATCTCTTCCAGTCAGTCAGGTAGTTGCTTTCCATATTTCTTGGCATAACCTCATGTGTGTAACCAGAGATGCATATGTTTTATGAAATATGTCAATTATTGTGCCATCAATTCCTGGGGCCTTGTTTTTTTGCCAGTTCTGTCAGAGTATCTTGAATTTATGTCTTTATCATCATTGACTGTTGGCCATATGTTATTTTGTGCAATTCTTCTGTATCAGCCAATTCTTTTTGGTACAGTGACACTGTTTATTTCTTCCTTCTTCTTTTGATGCTTCCTGGATCATTTAACAGTCTGCCCATAGAATCAGAATCTTAAATACTGCAATACATGGCTTGAATTTATTCTTCAGTTCTTTCAGCTATCTATATCTATCTGTGTCTCATTGACTATTCAAAGGCATTTGATTGTAGGGATCACTACAAATTGTTGCTAACCTTGAGAAGAAAGGAAATCTCAGAACACTTAATAGCACTCATGTGGAAACTATACTCGGACCAGGAAGCAGTTATCATAACAGAGCAAGGAAACACTGCATGATTCAAAATTAGGAAAGGTGTACTTCAAGGACAGATCCTATCTCCATAAAATTTCAATTTATATGTGGAACAGATCACTCCAAAGGCTGGACTTTTTGAAGGGGAATGTAGTATCAAGATGGAGGAAGACATAGCACAACCTTGTTTGCTGAAACTGAGGAGAATTAGAGGCATTTGTTTGAGAAGGTCAAGGACTGCAGGCTTCAATATGGATTGAAGCTCAACATCAAGAAAACAAAGATTCTCACCACTGGGCCAATGAGTAGAATCATGATAGATGAAGAGAGTGAGATTGTTAGCAATTTCAGCTTGTTTCCTTCCACAAGCAACAGTTTTGGCACTAGCAGTTAGGAAATCAAATGATGAATTGTATTTGGAAAAGATTCAGTGACTGGTGCAATCGGGAGGGGTGTGTCAGATGCAATGCGATTGGCAAAGGATAGAGCAGGGTTTAGGGCTGTTGTACATAGGGTCGCTATGAGTCGCAAACGACTCGACGGCACATAACAACAACAACAACAACAACTGTCAAGGACCTCTCCAGATTACTGAAGAGCAAGATGCCAGTCTAGAGAATAAGTTGTGCCTGATCCAGGCCATGGTCTTCATAATTTTTTGCTATGTATCAAAGGGTTGGACAATGACTAAAGATAATAGAAGAAGAATCAAGGCCTTTGAGTTGTAGTGCTAGAAAAGAGTATTGAACATACTATGGATTGCCAAGAGTACAAGCAGGCTTGTCTTGAAGAGGGTGAAAACAAATTGCTCTCTGGAAGCAAGGATTTTCTGATCTCATCTACTTTGAGCATATTGCAAGGAAGGACCAGTCCTTGGAGGACATCATTCTTGGAAAGGTGGAGGGACAGTACAAGACAAGAAGAACCTGGATGAGATGGATTGACACAGTGAGTGCAGTAATGGAAGTAGGTGTGTTGGAGACAATGAGACTGGCTCCAGATAGGGCAGGGCTCATAGCTATTGTATATGGGGTCACTAGGTATTGCAGGGGACTTGACGACACATAACAGAGACATGTATGTATAGATAGCACAGCAACTCCACACTACTAAGGCACCAGAGATTAGATAGATAGATAGACAATACATAGATAGATAAATAGATAGATAGATGATAGATAGATAGATGATAGATAGATAGATAGATAGATAGATAGATAGATAGATAGATAGATGATATATGATCGATGATCGACAGATGATAGGTAGGTAGGTAGATAGATAGATAGATAGATAGATAGATAGATAGATAGATAGATAGATAGATAGATTTATAGCAGAGAGAGAATGATTTACAGCTTTAGAAACCCAAAGAAGGATCACCATGTGTTGGACCAACTCTCCAACAGTGAATTTTTATTTTATTCCTTTGTTTTGTATTTAACCCAAATACAGGAATGCTCATGATGCACTTTGTTAAAAGCTCAGCTACTAACCAATGGTTGACAATACAAATCTATCCAGAGGTGCTGTTGAAGAAAAGCCTGGTTACCTAGATTTGAAAGGTGACAGTCCTTGAAAATCCTATCAGTCGGAGTTCTCCTCCAGAGTTCATGGAGCTGCCATGAGTTAGAATATACTAAATGATAGAAGTTTTGTTTTTAATATAAATGCACAAGTTTAACCTTTAGCATATATACCCATTGTGCTACTTTTTCTTTCTCTCCTCTCCAACCCCCCAGCATTAATGCTTACTGCTGTAACACTAATGGTAAATCATTGGGTAGAATAGAAGAAAGAGTTTTGTAGATCATAAAGTATTATCTAAGAAGGAAAGATCATTGTCTTATTGATGTGTTCAAATGCATTTTATATATATCTCAATCAATAAATTAAAAACTGGTTAAACTTTTCAAACTCAGATTTTATATAATTATATTAATATTTTAGAGATGATTTTCTAATGAAATAGGACAAATGCCAATTATATTTAAACTATTTTATAAAGATGAAATCACCTTTTCCATAAATGTCTAAACAAACCATTTAACTAAGCCTCTAACAAAACAATGAAAGACTTTGAAATTGGGGGGAGAATCATTAGCAGTGATATGAAGCAGCCTCCTTATGTCATCTACTCTAAGCTGCATATAAAATTGCTTAAAAAGGAAAATCGGAGAGCTTTGGCTAACAAGTAAGCAGCATACTGGATCTATCAACTGCTTTCTTAGGGAGGTTGAGTACAGCCAGATGCAAACATCAATGATCTACATAAATGAAATGTTTAAATTGGAGGGAAAAGAAGAAAAATTATCATTGGAATGCACATGGATGCTATATTAACAATTATAAAAATAATTTCTTTTAAATTCATTAAAATACTCCTTTTTAACGGTACCTATACTTTTAAAGTATGTTAGATGGAGCCTCAGAATCCTTGCCTCCAAGAAGCCACCCAGTTTAACCCTTTCCAGGATGAATCTGTTTGTTTTCCTAGCAATCCATGGTACTCTCAAACTCTTCTCCAGCACCACAGCTCAAAGGCATCAATTCTCCTTCTATCCTCCTTGGTCATTGTCCAAATCTCTGACCATAACAAGTGATTGCAAAGACCATGACCTGTATCAGACGCACCTTAGCCTCCAGAGAGGTACCATTGCTATTCAGTACTTTGGAGAGGTCCCAGCGCAGGAGGAACCTCTATGAGGTGGACTGATACAGTGACTGGGGTAATCAGGCTGGGTATATCGGAGACAGTGCGATTAGCACAGGACAGAACAGAGTTTAGGGCTATTGTACATAGGGTCGCTATGAGTCGCAAATGACTCGACAGCACATAACAACAACAACAACAACATACTTTTTAAGTAATGGAATACCTGACTGATTTTAATCCTTTGAGAATGGGAGAGTGGCAAAGAATTTAAGTAAAGCCTGTCATTAATGAAAATAACACAGAATATTAAATGTGTGAGAATTCTTATTTTCATTATAAATATTTGATAATTCAATTTAGTGACCAATGCAATATTTCTTCAATAGCTATCAGCCCAGCTCATATTTCACATTTCTTAGTTGTCAAATAGCTGCTGCTGCTGCTGCTGCTGCTACTGCTTGTTGTTAGGTGCTATTAAGAAACTTCTCCAGTAGGGTAAAAAGGGAATCCACTGACTGGGAAAAAGTATTCGGTAATACCATATCAGATAAGGGACTTATATCCAGAATTTATGAAATACTTGAGCACCACAACAAGATAAAGGTAAATAATCCAAT
>NW_006399933.1:688221-689533 GCF_000299155.1 Elephantulus edwardii | reverse complement strand
TAATAAAATATAATTATAGAAAAAAAAAGAATAGAACTAGGAAGCACGGGCGGCGGTGGCTGGGTTGGAGAAAAGCCGGCTTCTGGGGAGAGGGGGCTTCAGGCTGTGGAGGCTGCGCAGAGGATGCACTTATGACCTTCTACAGTGAGAGGAAGCAAATAGAGAAGAGGGATTCACATTTAACATCCAAAAATCAAATAGAAACTTTGGCCCGTCCTGGTTCCTCCTACTTCAACTTGAACCTCTTTGAGGTTCTTCAGATAGATCCTGAAGTGACAGAAGAAGAAATAAAAAAAATATTCGGCATTTATCTATGTTGGTGCATCCTGACAAAAATCAAGATGATGCTGACGGAGCACAAAAGGCTGTGGACGAAGCTTACGAGTTGCTACTGGATCAGTAACAAAAGAGGGCGCTGGATGTATTCAGGCAGAAAAAGAACACATGCAACACGCTAAGAGAGCAAAAAAGCACTTGAAGAAGGAAGGGAAATCTACAAATGTGGAAGATGATCCTGAATTGTTCAAACAGACAGTGTACAAACAGACCCTGAAGTTCTTGCTTAGCTTAAAATTAAAAGAAAAGACAGCCAAAGAGATGCTTGAAAGGAAGCAACAAAGGGAGAAGAGATTAAAGCCCAAGAAAAAGGCTAAAGAGAGAGAAGTGGCAGAAAAACTTTGAGGAAAGTCGAGGTGGTCTGTGGACAGCTGGCAAAATTTCCAAGCAAATACAGAAAGCAAGAAAAGGTAGAAAAATTGAACTTTCCTGAGACTACCAAAAGTAAAAATGGAGTAGAGTGAGTGACCACTTGGAGTCACAGAATCTTCCTCCAACTGCCTCCCTCCCCTCCTGCTTTGAAGGACTCATTTTTCCTCCCACCTCAACCCCAAAATAGAGTAGTACTTGCTTTTTAGTCCATTTTGTTTCAATACAGTTTAATATCAATTCAGAGTAATTTTTTTGTACACTGAAATGAGGGCCTTGGTTTTAAAAAATAAAAGACCTTCCCCACTCCCCACCCTACAAGCAACCAAAATAGGAAGTTCCTATGTTGGTGTACCTTCTGTTACCACAACCTATAACTTAATGTTTTGCACTTCACAGGACAGTAATGGTTAGAAACTTTGTGTATGCATGTTGTTGTTATGTGTCATCGAGTCCCTTGCGACTCATAGCAACCCTATGTACAACAGCCCTAAATTCTGCTCTGTCCTGTGCCAATCTCACTGTCTCTGACACTCGCATCCCGATTATCCCAGTCACTGAATCAATCCATCTCATAGAGGGCCTTCCCCTCCTGCACTGTCCCTCC
>NW_006399933.1:683003-687148 GCF_000299155.1 Elephantulus edwardii | reverse complement strand
ATCTCTTCCAGTCAGTTGGCCAAGTGGTTGTTCTCCAGATTTCTTGGCACAACTTGGTGAGCACGTCCATGGCAGCATCTGTTAGGTGACATATGTCAATTGGCATACCATCTATTCCTGGGGCCTTATTTTTTGCCATTTCCTTCAAAGCAAGGTGAACTTCTGTACAACAGAACTTTGTGTATAGTTTATGGAAATCATCCACTTTAACAGTTGCTTAAAATGGTGTTGCAGTGACTTTTGAGACCAACCCTGAACACTTAGGAAGCACTTTTCCTTCAGCTGCTGCTTCTGAGTGTGAATCCTTTGAAGCTCCAGCTCAGACAGGGAAGGCAGGTCAGGCAGGCAGAGCAGTCACTGCTGACCTGCTGCCCCATGGTGTTTGGCGTGTCCCCTCCTAATCTGCCTGACAAATCAAAGTGGCATGAGGGTCCAAGGCACCCAAACCTGTCCAGTTTCCAAACAGCTACCTGTCCACTATGCAGTCCACTGTGTCCTAGCCTGTCTGTATTCATTAGTAAAATTCTGTATATGTAATAAATTTTTATACCAAAAAAAGAGTGTAACTGATAACAATCGTATGAAAAACAAATCTGAACCTTATCCTATCCTTTGTCATTCTCACCATCTCTGATACACTTGACTCCATTTCTATAGTCACTGGTAAATCAACCTGGGTGAGTGGCTTCTTCTTATTCATCATCCCTCAACCGTCTCAAGCACGATGTTGGCTCGCCAATAAATAGCCTCTCGAGAAACATGTCCAAAGTTATGTGAGACACAGTTTCATCACGTTTGCCTCCAAGAAGCACTTTGGCTGCCCCTTTTCCAAGACTTACCTGTTCTTTTGGCAGTCCATATGATATTCAGTACTCATCTCCAACACCATAGTTCAAAGTCATCGATTCTTCTTCTGTTGTCCTTAGTCACTTCTTCTTCTTCTGTCTTCTTCTTTTACTGTCCAGCCTTAATCAGGCATAGCTTAATCCTCACACTAACATCTTTGTTCCTCAATAATTTGAAGATGTCCCTGACCGTAGACTTTCCCAATGCAATACATCTCCTGACTGCTAATACCAAGTGTATTAACTGTGGATCCAAGTAAGAGAGACTCATTGAATATGTCAATCTTAACTTATTTTGATGTTGTTTAATAGGTATAGTAGTGAAATTTTTTTATTTTCATGATGTTAAGATGCAATCCATAGTGGAGGCCACCTTTGATCTAAAATAGTTTAACATTCTATATATGGTATGTTCTAAAATCTCATACTCATATTTTGTGCTGTGTGCATTGTATGACTACTGTCAGTGTCACTGTAAAACTCATTGGGAGAATTATGAATGCTGAAAAGTTGGTAAGCAACATTTTTCACATCCATAATATTTTAAAGTTTAGATAGTCTGGGCACATGTATTAATCTTATTTTGTTCAGAACATTGTAAAGGAAGCAATAAAATAACTATGTCCTCCATTTTATCAATAAGAAAATGGACACCCAGAAAGCTTATGAAATTTGTCACAATTTATCTGGTTAATTATTGCAGTGATGGCATAGGATATAAAAGTTAAGATTTAGTCTTACAGAAGTTATTACTTGTTGCATTTGTCTATTGTTTGTATATTTCTCAAGAAACAATTTGCATTTTAGTATGAATAATATATTTTTTTCGTTAGGAAATTTGTATTAATGTCCCCAACAAGGTAATTGTGTAAGCAAACCACATTAAACAAAGTACATTATATGCTTCAAAACTATTACAATGATTTGATATTAGTAAAGAACATAAAATATTACAATGTTGTTTGCTTTCTTTCCCTTCTTATTTTAAAAGGCACAAATCTTTCCAAAGTGAAAACCTCATTTGTTTTATTTCACTGCCCAAGTACTTCTTTCTCCCTGTCATTTTGAATTTAGGTAGAAAAAGACTTTTTTTTTTGTTCAACTTTAAGATCCCTTGTTTATTCAAGATAAGAAACTATGAGTCAGAGTTTGCAAAACCAAAGGTCTAAAAGGGCCAACCACGTAACAAACAAGTAGAGTGGGCTGGGTGAGGGCTACAACAAATTGAGACGTTTACTGCCCATCTAAGGGGCGAACATGGTGGTTCTGCTCTTGTCCACTGCTCCGTGTGAGGACATGGCCCTCACTTGCTAGATTTGCTGTGAATAATATATTTTTAAGAACTGAGGTTTATTATTCTTCATGGGAGCTCTGGTGGCCTGGTGGTAAAGAGTTGTGCTGCCAATCCAAAGTCAGATGGTTTAAATCCATCAGCTACTCTATGAGAAAAGGTAGATAATCTCGGAAAAGACTCAGTTCTGAGTTGATTCGCACTCAACAAGGGCCTGCAACTCATAGCAACCCTATGTACAACATCCCTAAACTCTGCTCTGTCCTGTGTCAATTTTACTGCCTCTGACACACCTACTCCCATTAACCTAGTCACTGACTCAATCTTCCTCTCTTGAATTGTTCCCCCACCCTCCTTAGCATGACCTCCCTCTCAAAGGACTCGTCCCTCCTTGCAACATGTCCAACATATGTCAGACAAATCTTCAGAATTCTTGCCTCCAAGGAAAAGCCTGATCTCATCCTCTAGGATTCACTTATTAGTTCTCCTAGCAGTTCATGGTATATTCAATACTCTTCTCCAGCACCACAGCTTAAAAGCATCAATTCTCCTTCTATTATCCCTAGTCATTGTCCTGCTATCTGATGCATAGCAAGTAATTGCAAAGACCATGGCCTGGATCAGGTACACCTTAGTCTCCAGAATGACATCATAGCTCTTCAGAACTTTGGAGAGGTCTCTTACAGCAGACTCACTGGTGGCCTATTGGCAAGAAGCCACAGTGCAATCCTGAAGGCATGCAGTTCAAATCCACCAACTACTCCATGGGAGAAAGATGAGTAGTCTCCTCTCGTGCAATTAACTGCCTCTGAAAACTTGCTGGATAGTCATTTATGGGTTGGTTCCAACTTGAACGTACGTAATAACAATAGTATTCCTCAATACGAGCAGCTTAATTGTTAGAGTACAAATGGTAGTAAATGTACTCTTAAGGGTGAAAAAAACAGTGTGTAAAATACAAATAGCCCTCACACAAGCCAGATCCATTATGTAATATTGTTGTTCTTGTGCTTAATACCTGTCAAGTTGAGTTTGACTCATAGCTTTCCTGTATGCAATGGATCTGAACCCTGTCCTATCTTATACCATCCTGATAATGGCCAACACATTTTAGCCCATTGTTCCAATCACTGTATCAATCCACCTTCCCAAGGCTCTTCATTTCTTTCACTGCCCCTCTGTCATTCCAGACATGATGTTCCTTTCCAGAGCAAACTTTCTTCTAACAATATGCCCAAAGTATGTCAGAAGAAGCTTCACCATCCTTAGCTTTAAGGATTATTCTAGTTGCTTCACTTTCTTCAAGACATATCGAATTGTGTGTGCTCTTTTCTTTTCTTTTTTTTTTTTTTGCAATTCTTGGGATATTCAGTATTCCAACACCACAACTCAAAGGCATCAATTCTCCCATCATTATGAATCATTATTCATCTCTTGGATTCATAACAATTGATTGGGAAAATCATGGCTTGAATCAGGTGAACCTTTAAGTTGATATAATTCTCTTCAGCACTTTGGAGAGGTTTCCAAGAGAAGGTTACCCCAATAATACATGTCTCCTGATCTCCTGACCGCTGGTCTCAAGGATGTTGATAGATGCAAGTAAGATGAAGTAATTGGCAATTTTTATTTTCTTTCTATCTACCAGGATGTTTCCTATCGGCTCAGAAGTGAAGATTTTTGCTTTCTTGATGTTGAGATGTAATCCATATTGAAGGCTGTAGTACTTGATCTTCTGCAGCAGACACCTCAAGTCCTCCTCACTTTCAGCAAGCAAGATTGTATCACCTGCATAACAAAGAAAAGAGAAGTATTCCTCTAATCCCGATTCCACATTCCTCTTTTAAAGTCCAGCTTCACAAATTATTTTCTCAGCATGCAGGTTGAATAGGTATGGAGAAAAGATACAGCTCTGATGTATACATACCCTTCTTGATTTTTTTTTAAATTTTTTATTTTGGAATTTCATTCATTCATTGATGCACCCTTCTCTCCCCGCCCACCTCCCC
>NW_006399933.1:674401-682121 GCF_000299155.1 Elephantulus edwardii | reverse complement strand
TCTCTCTCTCTCTCTCTTTCTTTCTTTCCTTCTTTCTCTCTCTTTTTCTTTCTTTCTCTTTCTTTCTATCTTCCTCTCTCTCTCTCTTTCTTTCTTTTGTAGTGACTCTGTGTATTCCCTCTATCTTCTTTTGATTTTTCCTGGGCCATTCAATATTTTGCCCATAGCAACTCTCAGTGTTACAACTTGAGAATTGAATTTGTTTTTTAGGTCTTTCAACCTGAGAAATACCAAGTAAGTGTCCCCTTTTTATTCTCTATCTACTGCTTTTTGCACATTTTATTAAAACACTTTGCTTTGTCTTCTCAAGTTGTGCTTTGAAATCTTCTGTTGATCTCTTTAACATTAGAAGTTGAGATTTAGCTGAGTGATTTGAAATTATAGTAAAAGTTCAGAGTCCTTGCCATAGGCCAACTCATAACTGAGCCTCCAGCAGGTTTTTATAGACATGTAAATCACAGCTATTAGATTCTCACCTTTCCCTATCAGAGTGTCCAATGGACTTGACTACTGGGGAAAGATGAGAATCTAATCCCTATGATTAACACCGTGTCAATCCATTCCTTAGAGAGTCTTCCTCATCTTTGCTTTGTTGACATCCTATATTTTCAAGGCTGTGCCATTTTCAAGTACTAGTACCTCCTTAAATATGCCAATACAGTTCTGTTAATATAAAATAGGAAAACAAAATTATTCTTAATTAAAGTTTCCATAACATTGAAAAATAAAATTTCAATTTAAGAATGAGGTGCAATAATTGTAAATTTCTTCAAAATTACACTGGATTTCTTTATGCAGAGCAAATTTTCTCAAAACAACACAATTAATATAGAAAGTAATGACAAAATAAGAAAAATTACATTGTAAAAAACTAAGGTACACATTGATGAGCTGTAGAATAAATGATAATAACTATCGGAAATAATTTTAATAAACAATAAAAAACAGATCTGCTTAACTTTTTCTGATACAATTAAAACTATATATACAGTGGGGGAAAAAATCCTCACTGCTATAGGAACAATTGATAAATAACAAAGATGGCATGAGAGTGAAATAATAACCCATATAAAATTCTGTTGAAATATCAGATATACTTATGGAAAAATATTCTTTTGTCACTTATGGAAAATATGATATAGAGCCTTTTGTAAAAACATTGACAAAAATCAGTCACAGATGGATTCCAGAGCAAAATATGAAAATCAAAACTATAAAGCTTTAACAAAATATTTAATGAGATTACTTTTATGACTTCAAGATACAGAAGAATTTGGTCAGTAGGAGGCTTAAAAATAAGGGAAATGATGGATAATCTTAGAAGAAAGGAAAATTTGTATAATTTTAACTACATTAAATTAAAAACCTCAGTTAAATGAAGATCATAAAAGTAATAACAGTTGTGGAATGGAAAATATATTTTAATACATATAAGTAACAGAGGAAAATATTACAAAATTCATGTAAGTTTACTACATACATATATAGATAATGGAGTAACCCCCTACTGTGTTTTGCTGCTAATAAAAACACTCTTGGTTTGAATCCCAGTCAATGAGTTGCTCCAGGATAGAAATACGGATAGTCTCTCTCCTTAAGATACACAGCCTTGGAAGCCTAATGGAGTTTGAATATATATATTCAAACCTATCCTCAACTGAGTCTATTAAACTCATATTGACCTTTCCTCCATATACCTATCTCTATCTATCTATCTATCTGGAAGCGAGAGTGGCATCCACTTCTTAAACAACATACCTCTGGAAATTCTATGCATCTTGATAAATTATGATAGCTATAGAAAGGCTTCAGGCCTTTTGTTCATGTTGTTGTTGTTGTGTGCCATTGAGTCACTTGTGACTCATAGCGACCCTATGTACAACATCCCTAAACCCTGCTCTGTCCTGTGCCAATCACACCGTCTCTGACACATCCACCCTGATTACCCCAGTCACTAAATCAATCCTCCTCATAGAGGGTCTTCCCCTCCTGCGCTGTTCCTCCACCCTCCCAAGCATGATGTCCCTCTTCAAGGACAGGTCTCTCCTTACAGCATGTCCAAATTATGTCAGATGAAGCCTCAGAATCCTTGCCTACAAGGAGCATCCCAGTTTAACCCTCCCCAGGATGAATCTGTTTTCTTAGCAGTTTATGGTATCCTCAATACTCGTCTGCAGCACACAGCTCAAAGAAATCAATTCTTCTATCCTCCCTAGTCATTGTCCAACATAAAACAAGTGATTGCAAAGACCATAGCCTGACTCATACACACCTTAGTCTCCGGAGTGACACCATTGCTCTTCAGTACTTTGGAGAGGTCCCTAACAGTAGACTTTCCCATTGCAATACATCTTTTAATTTCCTAGCTGCTGGTGCCAAGAATGTTGACTGTGGAGCCAAGTAAACGGAAGCTGTGAACAATCTCAATCTCTTCACCATCCATCCTGATGCTACTAATGGGTCCAGTGGTGAGAACCTTTGTTTTCTTGATACTGAGCCTCAATCCAATTTGATGGCTGAAGTCCTTGACCCTTTGCAGCAAGCACTTCAGGTCTTCCTCAGTTTGAGCAAGCAGGGTTGTATCATCTGCATAACGCAAATTTTTGATAGATATTCCAGCAATGCTGATGTCACACTTCTCCTCATAGAGCCCAGCCTCCCAGATAATTTGTTCTGCATACAGGCTGTAAAGGTATGGAGATAGGACACATCCCTGGCATACGACCTTCCCAGTTTTGAACCATGCAGTATGTTTGCTTGCTCTGTCCTGACGACTGCCTCTTTGTCCAAGTATTGGTTTCACATTAGCACAATTAAGTGTTCTGGTATTCCCATTCTTCTCAGAGTCAGCCAGAGTTTGTTATGATCCACACAGTCAAATGCCTTTGCATAATCAATGAAACACAGATAGACATTCCTCTGGTATTCCCTACTTTCAGCTAAGATCCATCTAACATCAGCTACAATATACCTAGTACCCCTTCTAAACCTACCTAGGACTTCTGGCAAGTCTCTGCTGATGTGTTGTTCCGGTTGGTTTTGGATAATCTTCAGTAGAATCTTGCTTGCATGTGAAATCAACGATACTGTTCTATAGTTTCCACACTCTGTTGGGTCACCCTTCTATTGAATGGGAACAAATATAGGCCTCTTCCAGTCAGTTGGACAAGTGGTTGTTCTCCAGATTTCTTGGCACAACTTGGTGAGTATGTCCACGGAAGCATCTGTTAGCTGAAATATGTCAGCTGATATACCATGTATTCCTGGGGCCTTATTTTTTGCTATTTCCTTCAAAGTAGTTTGAACTTCTTTCTTCATCACCATAGGCTCTTGCTCTTATGTTGTTTCATTAAATTCTTCTGTGTCTGCCAATTCCTTTCAATACAGTGACTCAGTATCTTCTTTCCATCTTCTTTTAATACTTCCTGGATCATTTACTATTTGGCCTAAAGCATCATTGATTATAGAAACTTGAGGTTTGAATTTGCTCTTTGGTTCCTTGAGCTTAAGAAATGCTGAGTGAGTTCGGCCCTTTTGATTTCCTGACTCCAGCTTCTTGAACATTTCATTGTCATATTTTACTTTGTCTTCCTCTGCTGTCTTTTTGGATCTTCTGTTCAGCTCTTTTGTATCTTGATTCTCCCTTCTGCTTTGGTTTCTCTGTGCTCCAGTACAATATTCAGAGTTTCTTCTGACATCCATTTTGGTCTTTTCTTCCTCCTCTGTCTTTTTAATGAATGTTTGCACTCTTCCTGCATAGTAGGATGGTGGATTTGAACCATGAGCCTCTGGGATTGCAGTGTGTATACACAATGTGATGAAGGAATTTACAAGAAGTGAACAATAAACACATAATAAATATAATAAAAGGAATAGCAGCTCTCTATACCACTAGAGTTCCTTATATGCATAATACATCCACCAAACCTACTCATTGAGTCAATTTCAACTCTAATGCCACTACTGGACAGAGTAGACCTACTTCACAGATTTTGCAAGGCTATAAATCTCTGTAGTAAGTAGACAGTCACCAATTGTTCTTGCCAAGTGACTGACAGTTCAAAACTGCTTAACTTTCAAATTAGTAGTTGAGTGTTTTCGATATCATATCACCAGGTTAACTTCATACTTCAAAAAAGGAATATTTTTTTTAAAAATCAAAGAATAAATTATGAATCTGTCAGGTTGTCAAGATTTAATGATTGAAGCAGAGGAAATGACACACATTGCTAGTAGACTATCAATTGGAATAAGCACAGTGTTAAGAGTATGGCATGATCTATTGAAGGTAATAGTATCCATATTCTTGTTCAAAATGGCTCTCCTAGCCACTGACTGAGTTTGCCATGTAAATGGGTAGGAATATGAGAATTGAATGTGTTAGCCTATCCACTAGTCTTACCAATCCCCAAAGGGATGAATAGTCTACCATGAAATTGAGTAGATTAAGCTGCAAAATTTGAGAATATCACCACAAGCAAAGAAGTAGAAAATGCACCATGTTCTTTGTTGCCAGAGAGTCTTCCACCAGCCAGACCAAATCTATGGCAGCAGAAGCCATAGAACACACAGCAAAGAACTAGAAACCTAACATGAAACAGAGTAGACCATGGGACTGCTGTTCTGTGGAGAACTAGAGCTAAGAGTCTTTGACAAAGTTTGCTGGATGACTGGGAGGTGGGGGGATGTTTTGGAACACTGACCTAAAGCCATGATGAGGCTGAAAGCTGAGGTACCTGCAAACACATGTCAACAGCTATTCTGACTGAGTGTTTGTATTCTTTTAGTAACCTAAAATTATGACCTTTTGACTTCCCTAATATACTTCTGTGTGGTCTGTGAGCTATTGCAATGAATTTCAGACTCAATAGTGCAGTAAGATTGGTGTTGAGATGCGTACAAAGAGTTGCGGGAGCATGGGAGAAACTTCAGACCTCATGGAAACTGGTTTTGTGTTGTTGATGTTGTTTTATGGAACTGCTCCTCTTTGTGTAGTTGGTAAAGTCAGATAGAGCCATCCGTACATGGCTCTTTCTTCTTTTCCCTAATATAAATTTATAATTAATATTATTACTATCATATACAAGTAAAACTTTGATGAAGATTAAAAAAACAGTTAGAATAGTATTTTGAAAGGGTTCTGACAGAAATGCAAGTTGGACTTAGAAGAGGCCATGACACGATGGATGCCAATGCTGACTTAAGATGGATCATGGCTATAAACAAAGAATACTAGACTAATATCTATTTATCATTTGGTTGTTTGGGGTTTTTTTAATTATTTTATTGACTGTGCAAACACATTTGACTTGGTGGAACATAACACACTATGTCAAACATTGAGAAGAATGAGAATCACAGAACACTTAGTTGTGCCCAGGTGAAACCTATACCTAGACCAAGAGACTGTTATCGGAACAAAGTAAATGAATACTTCACAATTTAAGATCAAGAAAGGTGTCCCAGAAGTAGACAAGAAATTAAATGGTAATCATGATTATGGGGACATTAGACTCATATAAATGGAACCCTAGCCTAAATCTAGTCATTGCAAGAAAATTTCTCTGAGGATAGTAAGTCTCGGTGGAATTTTAATTATTACTCATTCCCAAAATTATAATATTACTTTAATTATGTAGAGTTCTGTATTATGTAGAACTATTTATTTATGTCAATATTTAGGGGTGGAAATTCTTAAGTTCAGAATTCTGAGATGTTCAGGAGGAGGACAAGGAGTACTCCTTAATGGCTGCAGTTGCAAGATCCCAACAATTATTATGCAAGAGCTCAACAATTTAGAAGTCCTTGCAAATACAATTAAGAAGGATATGAATGAGGCTGTAAAAAGACTGTGTACATTGGTCAATTTTTAGCTAGTGGAAGAGTAGAAATGAAATTTCATAATGGTCTAATTTTAAAATTTATGCTTAACTTCTAAGGTTAACTAATATTTACATATTGTGTTGTTTAAGATTGTGTGCTAACTTGGCTACCATGAGCCTTTAGATTAGTAGTTATGGTGTAACTTGGGGAACTCTCCTATAAAGACATCTACTTTGAAAAGCCAGTTAAATGAAAAGGAGTGTTTTTAGAGTATATGGCCTTCATCAAATCTATATGACTTCCGACAAAGCTATCTTGATTTGGGTTTTTTTGCTTGTTTGTTTGTTTCTTTTTTTCTTTCTTTTTTTTTTTTTATTCATTTGGAACCCTGCGTTCAACTCTTCACCAAATGATCTATGATTCTTTAGATCTGAGTGAATGTGCTACTATGTTCTGTTGTTGTTGATAGTACTGTAGAATCAAAACTGACCCATAGCTCAGCTGCTGGTGGATTTTCAAATGCGTTTAATCCCATGAGAAGTGATGCCTATCCTTCTCCTGTAAAGCAGTTGGTGGCCTTGAATCGATTCATCAGTCTTAAGAAGTCAACAATCTATTTCCTGATTTGATAATCTTAGGTTTGCAATTCCTAAAGCTACTTAAGTCAAATGAAGCCTCTATCCTGAAGTCTAATTCACAGATTTGAGATCAGCAAGCCTCTTAAAACTCCTGTAACAAAGAGTATGAGCATTACAGTGATCTTGAGGGTGAAAAAAGATAGGGCAAGTTTCTAATTTATTGTTCATAGTGTTATGTGAGTTATAGTTGACTTGATGATACCTTAAAAACATCAATAATAACACAAGCTCATCAGCCACTTCTTCGAGAAAAATGTCTCTCTGTGCTCATTCTTGTGTGCTCTCTCTCTCCAGACATACATATGTGTTGTTGAGGTTTGTATCCCAAAAGGAAAAATTCTCAAGATTTGTGCTCAGACAAATAAAAAAACTGACCCAGGGACAGGCTAAAAGATATGCTTAGTTTATTGGGACAGAAAGCTTACTAACTAGGGAAAGCAACACTACAAAATTCCACCAACTATGAACAAATAATTTCTTCTAAAGGTAGATGGAAGCAGCTAACTGCCTTATACCCCTACACAAACAACAAATGCAGGAAAAATGTAAGATTTACATAGGTTGATGGAAAATGCCAAGAATACACAACTCTTAGTTTAAGGGGAACACTGTCTTCTGCTTGATATTTACTGAGAACTGAAAAAATGTCTAAAAAACAATAGGGATAACCGTCATTTTGCCCTCACACCATGAAGAAGCGAGAAAAACCAAGTCTAATAGAACTCAGCTATTTAAGCATAAGTGTAGCCATTTAAGGCTTTTATAGGATTTGCCCTATATATGAGGATTACCCTATATATGAGGATATTTTATAGGATTTACCCTATATATGTATGTGTGTGCATATATAAGTAGTGGTGAGGAGTTGAGTTGCCAACTCAAAGTTGTGTGGTTTAAATCCACCGGCTGCTTTGTGGGAAAAAATAGGGCAATTTCTTCCTTTGATATTTAAATCCTCTGGAAATTTTCTAGAGGGTCAACTACAAGTTGATTGTGACTCAACAGCACATAACAACATCACACATGCTATAATCCAGCTTATATGTATGTTAGCTATACACTTATATATAAATATATACATGCATACACACACATACATATCTACCTATTATAGAGATAGATAGAGTGTTTCTTATACACACACAGAGATATCTTTGCATTCTGGTACTCCAGTGATAAGTTCTCCTGCCAACCATAAGGAATATAGTTTAAATAAATCAGAGAAAGAAAAGAAAGAAAGAAAGAAAGAAAGAAAGAAA
>NW_006399933.1:653262-674269 GCF_000299155.1 Elephantulus edwardii | reverse complement strand
AGGAAGGAAGGAAGGAAGGAAGGAAGAAAGAAGTCTCTTCTCATGTGATTGAAAGTCTCTTAACACCCTCTAGAGGGTCAGCTAGGTCTCAATTCCAACTTGATGGCACACAATAATAACATATACATACATAAATACATCTTATGGAATAATCCATAGCGTATTAAGCTCCTAATCAAAAGTAGCCTTTCTATAGTGGTTTGATTATCCCAGGAGTTCCTCAGGAGAAAAATGAGTAGTCTCCTCCTGTTAAGTTTCACAACTTAGGAAACCTGAGGTTCACTCTGAGACAGAATCAACCCAGCAGCAGATCAGATGTAAGCTTCGCTGGCATTCCTTCTCTAGAGAATCCAGCCTAAAACAGTTATCATACAGAGGAAATGAAACAGCACATTGAGAAGAAGCAGTCAGAGAAGGGGAATGATGAGAAAAGAGTGGAATCATGAATCACTGATAAAGGAAAAGCTTTAAAACATGAAAGAGTTGAAAGCAATATGTACTGCAGTGAAGATACATAAAGTATATAATGTGATTATCATTTAGATCATTCAGGAGTGGAAATAAAATCATAGTATGTATGATTTGTGTACTCCTGTACCTATTAGTGCCATCTTTTCTCACACCTGACATCTAAGCAAGACATTTTTTTTGTCTTTTCTTGTGTTCCTCAAAATATTGATGGCAAAGCTACTGACTTATCTGTCAAACTCTCTCTAAAACATTTTACTTTTTCTTTATGTACTTCTTATCAATTCTCACTTAGAACTGCTTCTTATTCTTGTTGTATGTTGCTGAGTCAGAACTGACTCATAGCTGACCTCCTGGTGGGTTTTCAGAAACTTTGAATTGCACAGAAGGCTATTGCTGTCTTTCTCCTACAGAACAGTGGTGGATTAGAATCAGATCCCTGCGGATTGGCAGCACAACTTTTTACCATTAGGCCACTAGTGATGACAAAAGAATAAGTCTATCATTTTATATCAGGTTGAGAAAGTCCACCAGTCTCCTATAAACCATTTCCATAGATAAACTACAGATCTGACATTAAAAGTCTAGACTAAACATATATTATAAGAGTAGTATAGAAATGGATGACAAGAACATGCTAAAGCATTAATAAAGAAAAAGGTAAAACCCCCAATTTTCATTCAAATTATTTAAGGTATATTATTTTCTCTTCCCTATGCTTTATCTTCATAGTATCATACTTATTTTTTGTGACTTAACTTGTGACAAAATTGTGACTTAATTCTCCACTGCATACTAAAGAATGAAGCATGATTGTTACTAATCTGGTAGTTAGGAGATCGGGGTGCTCTGGAAGCGTACCACAAATTAATTGTTTTGCTGACCCAAAGGTGGTATTTCTTTGGCAGTACAAATCTACCAGCAGCTCCACGAGAGAAAAATGGGCAATTCCCTGTGCAACACACAGCCTCTGAAAAACCCACTGGAGGATCAGCTCAGAGTCAGTTCCAACAAAATGACAGTAAATTGAGTTATGATACCAGGCCATTGACTTTACTAGGTTTATTGGTTGGACTATATAATACTTTTAAAAAACTGTAATATACCTTAAGATTGTGCCTACTTTATATGATTGCTTTGATACTCAAACAAATCTTTCCGAAAACCCAAATATTACCACACAGTGGAACCTCACTCATAGCAACTCATAAGAAAGACAAGAATTGCCTCCAAGGACTATCCCAAGGCAGTAAATCTGTATGATAAGAACTAGTCCTTAATTATCAGTATAATAATACTAATCCACATACTTTGCTTTTAGAAGAATGCAAATTATTAATTGGGAATCAGTTTCTTCTTACTGATTTTCTTCCACTTTGTAACTCAGACATTAAAGCAAACAAAACCATAGTAAGTGCTGCGCTGGACATTAGTAAGCAGTGTGTAGAAATAAGAATCTCAAAGAGCTCTTCTCACCTTATAAAACAATGTGTTTGTAGTCCTGTACCGTAGAGTTGAAATCGACCCCTAACTGACCTTCTGGTGGGTTTTCAGAGGTAGGTAACTGCACAGGATGAGACTGCCCATCCTTCTCCTATAGAGCTGCTGGTGGCCTCGAATTGCATGCCTTCTGGATTGTGGCACAGGGTCTTGCCACTAGGCAGAGGGATGAGGATGTGCAGGGGAAGGGGGAGGTTAATCATGGGGTTAGACAATTTGATGGGAGAGTACGAGGAAAATTGGAAGAATCTGTTCTAAAAAAATAATGATTTGAATTTTGTAAATAAACTAGTATAAAAATTTAAAAATTATTACTTTCATCTCTTACTTTATTTTTCTTTAATTTATGCTTTAATTTTCTTTTTCTTTTCTTAGAACCATGAAGCTCAGTTGCTGCTTGCTGTAAAGTCAGGACAAACCCATAGCTGATCCTCAAGTTGGTTTTCAGAGATGGTATATCACACAGACGGAGATCGCCCATCCTTCTCCTGTGGAGCAGCTGATGGATTAAAAACATATGCAACTTCTTACCACTCGGCCACCAGAGCTCAGCATAAAGCTACTATTGTCCATATACGTCTTTCAAACAGTATTAGCCACAGCAAAATATTGATTAAGCCAAGAAATCCATCTTAACTCTACTTAATATTGCCTTACATTTCATCAATCCATAATTTCACATATCTTTTCACTTATTCTATGAAATCCCTGTACTAGTTTGCATATTCCTTTTTCTTATTTCAATAAAAAGCAGATTCTGTAATTGACAATGACTTAGAGCTTTGAATTGCTTAATTCAATGCATGTGAGTTTTTCATTAAATCCTTGATAGTTTTATTTTTTCTTTCATTCTCTAGTTTGTATCCTAGTTCTTGCTGAGCAGAAACACATTCCTGCTTCCTGATTGCCAAAGATGCATCTTCTATTTTAAAATCCCTTCAGTAGACACATCCACATCCTGTGATGGTTTTATGAACTTATTTTCCACACAACTATCTTTAAAAGAAAAAGCTGATGTTGAACTAGTTTTTCCATATTACTAAGCAGTATCGAATTTGCTATAGCCAATTTGTTGTGAGGCACTGTGCCATGATTTTATGTAGTACAAATAAATGTGTCTTGGTCTTGTCAGACATTAGTGCAGCTTGCGCCATTCCATGTGGCCAGTAGACTTGGCTAATTTCTGATCCACTCATGTCTGGCAACAAAGTCCTGTGCAAACACTGAGCATCCATAGAAACCAAATATTTGCAAAAAGGTGTCTTAAAGTGAATTTAAAAATAAAAGTGCAAATTAAAATTGAATTTTGTTCACAGAAATCGCTTTGATTGGAAAATTCTCCACAAAGAACGTTTGCCTGAGCAAGAAAACAGGGCACAATATGCCTAAGCAACTTTTCTTTTTTATTTTCTCATATAGCTAGTATGAATTCTTCAGTTTGTAAGTGGATAGAGTGTATGGTCCTGTGCACCCCAGGAAGCACCATCCCAAACCAATAAATGTACATTCTTCTCTTATTCTTTGGAGGGCAAACACCGTGTGGTTACAAAGTGCTACAAACATGTGGAATCCTTTCCTACTTGTGGTTGGCTGATGGAAATTCACTTTAGAAGAGAGGAAGAAGAAATTACTTGTATGGTGGGTTAAGGAAAATGAAAGATTTTGAAGAATGAAAGACTTGTTAAATAAAGCTTTATGCATTTCGTGGTTCAAAAGGGGATGGCACAGATCTTTTAACTGTAATTATATGTAACCTCTTTCTTATTATAGTGAGGAAAATATTAGGGATGTCCAGAAACTGAAAGAATATTTAAAAAAAAAATAAATAGAACTTCCTACAATTTAAATTACTTGAAATGTTATTTTGACTTTTTTTCTACTTAGGGATTTTAAGGACAAGCTCTTAATTTTTTTTTTAATTTTATGTATCTGTACTTAATATGAGCTCTGGTGGCCTAGTGGTTAAAAAATTATGCTGCCAGTCCAAAGCCATGTGATTCGAATCCGTCCGAAAACCCAGTAGCGGATCAGCTCTGAGTTGGTGCTGACTACTGCATGCAACAACATATCTTTATAATACTATTTTATCCCCTCAGTGAGAAAGAGAAGGTATATATTTCCCATAGATCAGCTTTTGAAAGGTTGTTGTTTTCGTTGTTGTTATTGTTGTTGTTAAGTGCCAATGAGTCGTAGATGACTCATAGTGACCTTATGAATGAAAGACATGAACATTTGTATAACTTTCATCCTTTCTCCAAGTTCATAGGGTTTCCAGAGGCAAGCTATGTCAGAAGTGGATGCCATTCCTGCTTCCATGCTTGTTTTAACTGGGGAGCTCCCCCAATCACTGTCCGTCATGAGTAACTATTATTTCATTTGAAACTTCAGTGTCACAGTATATATTAGAGTTCTTGAAAACAAGCAAGTTAGAAGGCATTATGGTCAGTGTTATTGACCCAGTTTTAGAGCAGAGTTGGAGGGTAAAATCACTCTAGTGTCACCTCCTGGCAGCTCACCAAAGTTGCAGGCCTAGACCCAACATTTGGAGCAAACTCCAGAAGCAAGGGCACCAAATACAAATAAACAAGGGTGGTGAATTTCTCACTCCTGAAGGGCATGGGGTTTGTTTTCATCCTCACAGTGAGTTCTCTGGAGTCTAGACACAGAGTGGGTGTTTCCTAAGTCAGTGGCTTTGCCTAGTGGGGGAAGGGGAGGAGTGGGGTTCAAGAAAACACCTCCCCTAAAGGCATGGAGAGGACCTGCCTGTGGCAATGTAGGTGGTGCTGGCCAAAGTGCTTGGAGACTTGGGTCTATCCCTGTCTCTTCCTGGTGGGACTCTGGTGAAGTCACTGAACCTCTGAGGGTTTCAGGACCATTTAATTCCAACTGAATAGATGGGCAAGTTGATCTCAGAACCCTCCAGTGCTGACAGCCCTAGACAACAAGCTGACGTGTTGGTGTCCGAATGGAAGCCAGGCAGGCCTATATAAGTCAGCAGCCAGCCCTCCTGCGCTGGGAAACCCTGTACTCAAAAACAGCAACAGACACTTGTTCTCGCAGACTGCCCTGCCTCACAGCAGCCCAGGATGCCAAGCAGAAAAAGCAACACACACCACACACTCCCACACCCCTCCCCCACGGCCAGGAGGATATAGGCGCCTGTGATGAGCAGGGGGTTGGCGTCTATAATCTCCCAGAAGCCGGTGGGTCCACCATGACCCAGCTGCTGATGATGTCCAGCAGGCAGGCCCTTCCAAGAAATATGAAGAAATTTAAAGATTAGGCCTTTGATAAATTCGAACTTTGTTTTTCATATGCTGAAATATATTGAACTCTGTTTATCAACTTTCTGGCCTGGGACAAGTTCTAACCTTTCTCATGCAGACTGCATGATTCATGCTAATGTGAATGGACTTTTAACAAGTCAAGACACACAAGAGAATCCTTTACACCTTCAGTTTATGTACTTCTCTGCTCTTTTTCTACTAGTTTTGCTTTGATGGGTCAAGAGAGAAAATTGTAGAGTCAGACTCAATAGTCTAGAGGAGTAACTTATTTTTATTGTAAGGAGAAAATATAAGTAGTCTGATCACATCAAGATCAATTTCTATCAACAATATTCACGTACAAAACTGATTCCTAGGGGATCAGATATGTCCTCATGGTGCTGTATCTACTTCTACCAATTCTAATACTAACTATCCCTCCCCCGTCTCTCAATGCTCTGCTACTTGTTGTTGCTGTTGTTATTGTGAGATGTCAACAACTCCACGTGGCAGCTGAAAATGGTTCCACAGACTTTTCTAGGTTAAAATCTTTACAGATCACTTGACATTGAGTGAGACTGGACCGCCTTTCCGGTTAGCAGCTGAATAGTTAGCTGTTGTGTCACCGAGGCTCCTGTTGTTGTTGTTGTTGTTGTTATGTGCCCTTGAGTCGCCTGCAACTCACAGTGATCCTTAGGTACAACAGCCTTAAACTCTGCTCTTTCCCTTACCAATCTTACTGTCTCCAACATGTCTACTTTATAAATTATATCTCAACTATGTGGCACATGTCCAAAGGAAGAGCTCCCATATTAGCAGTATACAGCAGTAGTTGAAAATGCCAACTTTTGCTTTTGTGCTTAAAAGCTTGGCTAACAACAATTTCTTACTGTTTCATTTTAGATTTGCTGACATAGCCAAGGGAATTGAATATAGTTCCCCGTTGCTGTGACGAGTGGGTAGAAAGACACTACTTGTCCAAAATATCTAAGCTATTGTTAGGTCTCAGACACTATGTAAGTGATATATAAATACTCATTATACATACTCATTTAATTATCACGCTAGCCATGTATTGGGACTGTTTTTAAGACTCAGATTCTCAGTAAAATGAAACAACTTTCCAAAGGTCTCAGCCAGTTAGTGGAGGGCCTGGATTAGATTTCTGGCTGCCCAGTCATTCTGTGTCTGCCATACTGCACCCTTGAATCGAATATGTATTTGGCCACTCATCTTTAAACTTTCTCTGACAAGAGATTTTGGGTTTTGACATTATTTCCTGAGCCCTTTTCTCAGATTATTTGGCAGATATTCCACTTCTTTTCCTGAAAAATAAGCGTCAGAAGAGAAACAAATCTGTAGAGTAGAAGAGTAGCCTCAACTAAACCAGTTTTCCCATTAAAATGCTACACAAACTTGTGATTACTTTCCCTATTTTGTTAGCCTAGGCAATAAGAAATTGGCTTACCTGTTTGGAAGGGAGGAAATAGTTTAGCTATCTGGCCTAGAATATTATCCTTTGCCAGAGGACTAAGAAAGTATATTAGGATATATAAACATAATATCAAGGCCAGAAATTTATCTTTTTTTAATTTTATACACTAACAAGAACTTATTCTAAAAATTACAATTCTTATTCTCAGTTTCCAGAACAGAGGCCTTATGATTTGTTTACATTTTGTGTGCTAACTTTATGTATCAGTTTATCTTACACAAGATTTTTGTTGTGATGGTTGTTATGGTATGAGCCACCAACTAACTACACCTCATAGTTACCTTATAAACAATGGCTCTGAGCTCTGCCCTATCCTGAGTCAACCTGTCCCCATCACACCTGACCCCTTGCCTAAGTCACTTTGTCAATCTATCTCATCCAGGGTCTTCCCTTTTGTAAATTTTTTTTTATTATACTAGTTAACTTACAAAATTCCATCTATAAAGATGCTGCCTATTGGCCCAGTGGTGAAGATTTTGTTTTCTTGATGTTGACATGCAATCCATATTGAAGGCTGCAGTACTTGATATACTACAGCAATTACTTCAAGTCCTCCTCTGTTTCAGTGAGAAAGGTTGTACCATTTTGCATAATGAAGGTTGTTAATGAGTCTTTCTCCAATCCTGAAGCCATATTCTTTCTCTTAAAGTCAAACTTCTCAAATAATCTGATTAGCATACACATTGAAAATGTGTGGATAAAGGATACATCACTGACACACTTCTTCCTTGATTTTGAAATATGCAGTGTTCCTTTGATCTGTTTGAACAACAGTTTCTTGGTCTAGGGATAGGTTTCACACGAATAAAAGAAAGTGTTCTGAGATTCTCATTCTTCTCAATGTTAGCCACAATTTGTTGTTATTCATACAGTCTGATGCCTTTATATAGTCAATAAACCACTAATAGACATCCTTCTGATACTTTCTGCCTTCAGCCAAGATCCATCTGGTATCAGCAATGATATCCTTAGTGACACAGCCATTTCTAAACCTAGCTTGTATTTCTAGCAGTTCTCTGTTAAAGTACTCTTCTAGTCATTTCTGGATAATCTTCAATAAGATTTTGTTTTCATGTGATATTAATGATATCATTTGCTAATTTTCACATTTTGTTGGATCACCTTTTGGTGTGGGGGATGAGAATAAATATGGATCTCTTCCAGTCAGTTTTTGAATGAATGATCTTTAGCAGTAATTTGCTTGCATATTATAGTAATGACACTATATTAAAATTGATTGTTCGATAGTTTCCACATCAGTTGGGCTCCTTTCTTGGGAATGGAAACAAATATGGACCTATCCATTGGCAAGACAGCCATCCTTCAAATTTTCTGGCAGAGACTGGTGAGCTCATTCAAGGCTGTATGAGTTAATTGAAACAAGTCAATTGTTATCCTATTGATTCCTGGGGCCTTATTTTTTGCCAAGGCCTTCAATGCAGCTTCCACTTCCTCCTTCTTTACCATTGGCTCCTGTTCATATAGTATTTCCTGAAATTTTTCAGTGTCAATTAGTTCTTTTTGGTGCAATGATTCTGTGTATTCCCTCCATCTTCTTTTTATGCTTTCTGGGTCATTCAATAGATTACCCACAGCATTTTCCAATATTTCAACTGAAGGTTTAAATTTGTTTTTTAAGTTCTCAGCTTGAGAAATGCACAGTGAATTCTTCTCTTTTTATTCTCTAATTCCAGCTCTCTGCACATTTCTTTGTCTTTAGCTGCCCTTTGAAATTTCCTGTTCAGCTCTTTTACTTAGACATGTTTCCACTTTACTTTGGCTTCTTGATGCTCTTCTGACATCCATTTTGATTTTTTCTTTCTCCTCTTTTTTTGTAATGGCTTTTTTGCTTTCTTCATGGTTGAGATTTTTAACATCATCTCACAACGCTACCAGTCTGTAATCATGGATGATCAATGCCTCAAACCTGTTCCTAAGATGGAATAAGATAGGGGACAGTCAGAAGTTCAAGCAGGATTTAGACTAGGCTGTGGCACCAGATATATCATTGCTAACGTCTGATGAATCCTGGATGAAAGTAAAGAATACCAGAAGAATGTCTATTTGTGTTTTATTGATTATGCAAAGACATTTGACTATATGGATCATAACAAGTTGTGGCTGACAATGGAAAGAGTGGAGCCCCAGATCACTTAATTGTACTCATGTGAAACCTATACCTGGACCAGGAGGCTATTGTGTGAACAGACCTTGGGAACATCGCATGGTTTAAAATTAATAAAGGAATGTGTCAGGGTTATATTCTCTCTCCACACCTATTCAATCTATATGATGAACAAATTATTCTAGAAGCAGCACTCTGTGAAGAGGAATGTTGTCTCAGGATCAGAGAGATACTCATCAATATCCTGAATTATGTAGATGGCATAACCTTGCTTGCTGAAAGTGAGAAGAACTTGAACTTGTTGCAGAGGTTCAAGGAATGTAGCCTTTGGTATGAAAACAATAATTCTTACCACTGGTTGGATTGAAACTGTCAACAACTTCATCTTATGGGGATCCACATCAGCATAGTACAGCTCTTAATTTCTCTTCCTCCTATTCTGGTGTCACATTCTTCTTCACAGAGTCCCGTACCTCAGATAACAGTGCACAGATTGAGTGGATATGGAGAAAGTATACAATTCTTATACAAACCTTTCTTGATTTTTAAACCATGCAGTGTGTTCTTGCTTTGTTCAGACAACAGCTTCTTAGTCTATTTACAGATTTTGTATGAGCATGATTAAATGTTCTAGAATTTCAATTCTTCTTAGTGTTAGTCATAGTTTGTTGAGATGCACATTGTCAAAAACCCTTGCATAGTCAATAAAAACCAAATAGATGTTTTTTGGATATTCTCTGTTTTCAATTAGGATTCCTCTGACATCAGCAATGATGACCTTGGTGCCATGATCTCTTTCAACCTCAGTGTAAACTCCTGGAAGTTCTTGCTCAATGCACAGTTCTAGTCATTTTTTTTTATTATTTTGAGCAATATTTTGCTTCATGTGACATTAATTATATTTTTAGATAATTTCCATATTATGTTGGATCACCTTTCTTGAGATAAATTAAGTCATAGAAAAACTAAATAAAAGTTCCCTTACTTTACTTTTAAAAATCATGTATTATTTAAAAAGATACATTTAGCTCAATCAATCCTAGTTTTAGATGCTTTTAAGAGTGATTTGGTGGTCAACAAGGTTTTTGGAAGCCTTGTATATTCATAGACTAATAAAGATAAATTATATTTTATGGGGCAGTAGGTGATGACTCGATATCATCGAGAGTAAAACACATGGAAGCAAAAAATTACTACTGTATTTGAAAAATTTTACAGACTAGGAGTTGGTTCCAGAATATCATTGCTCTTACTCTTAATGTTTTTCTTAATTTCTGTGCAAGAAGCATGTAGTTGTTGTTATGTGTGGCTGAGTTTGAATGAACTGATAGTCTTCTCTCCAGTGTGTTTAAAAGCTGTAAATTGTACACAAGGAGATAACCCACCTTTCTCTGTTGAAGCAACTGATGAATTTGAATCTTATTCCTCTGTATTGGTAGCACAAATATTTACCCACAAAGCCACTAGAATAGGGAACAAAAGTGAAATGAGAAATCAGACATACTGGATTTGGCTTTGCCTCCATTTAGGAAAATGTAAGTAAGGTTTGCACATGTTACTTCATTAGAGTACTAACCTGGAATTCAACTTTCCATTTAGAATAGTTGAATAGTCTCTCTCAGACTCTAGTTTATATTCTAAAGATATAACAGAAAAAAATTGGGTCAAACTATAGAGCTTGGAAGTTATAAATATCTGTAACTTTACTTCTGTGTGTATTTTTTTTCACAACAGGAATAGAGCTTTATTCTATTTCCTAATTAACTGTAACTCTTTGACATTTTGCTGTACAGAAAAGGGTTCAGAAAAGTTTCCACAATCTCTAATTTTGTTTTCCAAAAATCTGTGTTTTAAGTTAGGTGCATGGATCCACTTATAAAGTTCTTTCCAGAAATTCTCAGTGTTAGATTTTCCTATTGAATTGGAAACCATAGGTGTAGTCTTGCCTGATGAATGGCTTATAACTATTTTAATTTAGAACTATTTTATTTAAAATATTGTCCTTTTATGTAGAAGTTTTTGTTTTACTTTTATTTCATTTTAAAGATATCAATGTATAATATAAAATGCAAGTTTAAATTATGTAAGAAAGTAGATATAAAACAGAGTTTTATAAAAGATTGAATAAAGATTTGCATAAAGTTTTACAAAGTCCTTGAGAGTTATTGTGGTGGCCAGTAACAGACTAATTAGCTTGATGTGATTAAAAGCAAAATAATGCATCACATGCCTATATTATATCTATTCTTAGTATTCTCTTTATTTTCTGTAACCTTAAACATTGACTTAGTAGGACAGGACTGTTTTTGAGCATTATGTGTCCAACTCGATAATTATAATGCTGAGCATTAAAAGGTAGGACAATAACTATTAATGGTTTGTGACACTGAATAATCAATTATGTTAAGGCTTGAATATCCTCTCTGTAGTGGAAAATAGATTAGCACTGAATAGTTTATCAGTCCTAGGATATTTTTCCTTAATGAGCAATTAAGAAATAGATGTGCTGGGGTTTTTTAGTGGTGGATTGTCCTCTGATTTATTTGCCACTTATCATAAAATTATTTAGTTTCTGATACATAGAGGATCAACTAATAGTGACAATCCATTTTAGACAACTTTTGGACATAATTTGTAATTATAATTATATTTCATTTTTTCTATATGCTTACTTGAAGCATTTACTGAAAAAGATTAAAGACTATAAACTCAGTGTGGATTTCACCTTCGATACAAAGAACACTTTTTCACAACTGAGCCTATAGACAACATCATAATGAATAGAAAAACATTGGCGTTGGTAAGGAATACCTTTTACTTGGGTCCCAATCAATACTTAAGGAAGAGGTATTCAAGAAATGAAAAGACATATTGCACTGGACAAATCTGCTGTCAAGAATCACTGTAAAGTCCTAAAGAGCATGGATGAAAGACTAAAGTTCACGGGGTTCAATTCAGAGCATTTTCAAGTGATTTTGTATATGAAAGTTGGGCAATGAGTAAGGAAGTTAAAGAAGAATTAACGTGTTTGAATTGTGGAGTTGGTGAAAGTCCCAACTATCTCATGGACTGCCACAAGAATAAACAAATCTCTATTGGAGGAAGTACATCTGGATTGCTCCTTATAAGAAGGAAGCGTGTGACCATGTTGCATAAACTTGGGAAACTTATAAGGAGGCATCAGATCTAGGAAAGGGCATTCAGATGGCATAGTGTTTAGAGAGTTATACTTCTAAACCAAAGATGCCTTCTCTCTGGGCTTTCAGATTCACTCATGCTTCCCCAAATGAAAGGTGGGTAAACTTCTCCTTCACTATTTACAAACTTGAAATGCCTCTTGAGGACCAAATCTGGTTGGAAGCACGGACTACAAATTAGTTCCAACTCAACCACAAGGAGTTGGAAATCCTTGGAAAAAGACACCATGCTCAGAAAAGAAGTGTTTAGAAGAGGAGAAAAAAGACCCTCAGTGAAATGGCTTGACCCAGTGACTACAACAAGGGTCTTCAAAGCAAAGTGGAAATTGTGAGGATGACACAGGATCAGGTGGCGTCTTCTTATGTTGTAGGCAGTGTCATTATAAATCAGAGTTGAGTTGATGACCCCCAAAAATAATGGAAAAAATTGAACTCAGTTGCTACTATTTATGCTGAATTTACTCAGATTTATCTTTTGGAAAGCTTTCCTTCAGCCTCCTTGAAGTAAAAAGTCAAAATAGAGAATGTACTGAGATTAGTTTTTAAATTTATAAAAAAAGTCCACAGTGAAACAAGATTATTGTGTTTGCGGTAAAATAATATTGATTGGGAAATTACTAAATTAAGCCATAATACTAAGTTTCTTAAATATATTAGTTAATTTAAAGCTAGAAATAACTATAAAATATTGATTAGTTTTATTTTTCACTTGATTTTACCAGTGAAAAAGAGATCTCACTAAATTCTCAGGATTATCAAGAAGCAAAGCCAGAACTCAAATCCAGAAATGGTAACACTGAAATTTTGTTTGGAACTATAAATTCTAGGTACTTTATTAAGTTATAGGAACACAAGGTGTTATTTATTTTGTCTCATAAAAATATAAGGATTATGTTAAAACTCTGAAAGCTACCAAGTGGTATATTTAAGATTAAAATCTATTCATTTGTTGATGGGTACTTAGGTTCTTTCCAACTCTTTGCTTTTGTGGACAAAGCTGAGATAAACATGGGTGTGCATATATCTGCTTGGGTGGCAGTTATGGTTTCTTTGGGGTATATTCCCAGTACTGGAATTGCTGGGTCAAACAGTATTTCTATTTGCAATTTTTTGAAAAAGCGCCATACCTCCTTCCACAGTGGTTGTATCATTTCACACTTCCACCAACAGTGAATAAGAGTTCCAGTTTCTCCACAACTTCACCAGTATTTGTTGTTTGCTGTTTTGTTAAATTTTGCTAGTATTACTGGGGTGAGATGATATCTTGTCGTTGTTTTGATTTGCATCTTTCTTAGAGCTACAGATTTAGAACATTTCTTCATGTGTTTGTTGGCCATCTGAATGTCTTCTTTGGTGAAGTGTCTGTTCATATTCTGTGCCCATTTTTCAATTGGGTTGTTTACATTTATCTTGTTTTGGTGCTTGAGTATTTTATAAATTATAGATATAAGTTCCTTACCTGACATATCATTACCAAATACATTTTCCCAGTCTGTGGCTTCCCTTTTTACCCTGCTGGAGAAGTTTTTGGATGTGCATAGGGATTTGATTCTTAGAAGGTCCCATTTATCTATTTTATCCTTTCCTGTTTGTAGATTTTTTTAGGATGCCTGGAAGGCTATTTATATTGTGGATTAGGACATCTAGAATGGATAGAGAAGCTGTGGTATATTCACACAATGGAATACTAAGCTGCATTGAAAAACAAGAAACTCATGAAATATTATTCAAAGTGGGTGACACTGGAGGACATTATGCTGAGTGAAATATCTCAGTCACAAAAGGACAAATACTGAATACTGCCACCCACTGTTGTAAAATGGGACTGACATCAGGGTTGAGGTTGGGAGAGAGGGCAGACTGAGAAAGATGGAATAAATTGTGTATACTGCATTGAAACAGATGACGGAGAGAACTGTTTAAAAGGGATATATGATTAGGTATTATTGTTATAACAGGAGTACAGAACAAAGGCTGCATATTGGAGTAGACTTGTGGGGAGTGATTATATAGCAATGAAAGTATTTTTCTTTTACTTTTCAGAGAGAAGAACAAACTGGGGGGAAGGTTGGGCAGGGAGAAAGGTGCAACAATGAATGAATGGAAATCCAAAGTCTCTGTAAACTTTCATTAAAATTAATTAACAAAAGGGGTTCTTACCTCACCACACACACAAAAAAAGATTAAAATCCAGTCTGCATTACTTTATGTTTCAGGTATGAAGTGGTTAAGCTTATGACTAAATATTTGTCTTATGATTTGAAACTACAATGAGGACAGAAATCTGGCTTGACATTTTGTAAAAATTTACACACAACGAAGAACTTTATATAAGGGTGTGTTTTCAACAAATATTTACCAAGCCGTTCCACAGTGACTAGGAATCTTAATTGAAAGAAGCCTAGCATATCTATGAATAAACTAAGAAATATATGCCTAAAATTGCTTGTCTTATGGTGACCTTGGCCAAATGGTTCAATAAAACAATTATACTTATAGGTAGAATCTAAGTTTCTATCTTACTCATGAGAGGAATTATTAATAAAAGAGTGCCCTCAGACATGCTTCTTTGTGGGATATTATTTGATGTCAATGGTTGATAAAATACCTTGAGTCAACTGTAGAGAGTAAATTATAGAGAGATGCATAAATATTCTCTATATATCATAAAATACATAAATATTCTGAAACTCTGGTGGCACTGTTTTCTTGTTACTGTTTTTAGGTGCTGTCAAGTCACATATGAATCACAGAGACCCTATGAATAACAATTCTGAACCTTGCTATTTCCATAATTTGTTCTGTTAAGATTAATAGCAAACTATAAGAAGCCTTAGGTCAATGTAGTCCCAATTGCTTAACCTGCCATATGAGGCCATGCTTTCTGACATCAACAGCTGCTCCTTTGCATGGTTTCCTAGCTCTTCTATGTCCCTTGGGTTTGATGAATCACTGCAAGGTCTCCCAGGGATGCAGACTCATTAGCAGAGTGACTCAAGTGACTGTAGGGAGTAGGCTGGTTTTGAAGAAATGATGAGTGATGGGCCAGGATCCTGTAGCTGGTCAGTTATGGCATGGCTAAGTGGTGACTTTGGGTGATGCAGTCTTGTGGTATAGAGACTGGTAAACAGCTAAAGTTATATCCCATGAAAGGAAGCTTTTCCAAAGGAAAATTTGCCTGATGCTGAGGCCCCATGAGTTTATACAAGCCTCTAGTGGGGTGGGACTTCTATCCCATCCTAATCTCTCTTTAGTAAAAAATAAACAGTTAATCACTGAAGAGAAAAGACATTTGAAAGATAAGCCTTAGACATCCACCTGCTCTGTCTGTGCCATTCTTATCATGGTGGCATTATGGGTAAGGCGTATGGCTGCTACTGGAAGGCCAGAAATTTGAACCTATCAGTCACTCTGGTAAGAAGTATTAGACAGTCTGACTGCATATATATTTACAGCCTTAGAAACCCTAGGAGGCAGTTCTAGTCTGTCTTATAAGATTGCTCTGAGGTGGATTAGATTCAGTGATGGTGGCTTGTCCACATACATACACATTTTGATAGTGAGGATTGTTCATAATCTGACAACAAATTTTGCATAGCAAGAATCTGTTTTCACTCATTCATCTCTGTATACTATACATCTGAATAGGTTTTTTCTAGTTACTAAAATCAAGAGACCTTGTTACAGTAATTTAAGCATTCAAAAACCAAAACAAAAACCAAAAGCAAACCCATTGTTGTCGAGCTGACTCAGATTCACAGTGACCCTATGAGACAGTGTCAAACTGACCAATAGATTTTCCAAGGCTTTGATGTGAGGTTTATTATGTAAAGGAACTCTGATATCACAGTGAACTAATCAGTGAGCTGACACAACTAAAATGTTGGTAGTTTGAATTTGCCCACTGTTCTTTGTGAGAAACATGAGGTAGACTGCTGGCTTAACTATTTACAGTTTTGAAGATCCCAAATTGTATTCTGTCCTACAGAGTCACTGTAAGTCACAATTCTATCATCAGCAATGGGTTCAGTTTTGGCTTAACCTTTCAAATGTGGGAAGAACTACCACATCTCTCTCTGCCAAGAGGTTGGTGAGTTCAAACCAACCACCTCCTGGTTAACAGAATACTTTAACCAATGTATCAACAAATCTCCTTGGCTTAAGCATAAAAGGGTTTTTCTTATGCAAAAAGAAGTCAAGAAACAGACTTGCCAGTTTGTTGGCATTCCTTCAGTGATTAAAAATGTTAGAACCAGGGTCTCTGTGATTCACTTGGGCTTTCCATTGTGCTTTCAAGCTTGCAGATTTACTCACCCATGCTTTGGACAGCAGAAATTAGCATGGAACAAGAACAATAAGCAATGCCATCCAAATGAGTCAGAGATCCTTAAAGTGCTTTCCCTAGAACGCCATCCAAGAGCTGCTAGTTACAGTTCATTGGCACTCTCATCATGAAAAAGACACTGAACCATGGAGCATTATTCTAGAAAGTTTGCCAAGCCTACAAATACGGATTCTATTACTAAAGAAAAAGACAAGAATATGTGTGTGGGAGACAGACAGCAATTGCTAACAATAGGATGCCCTACTTTTTATAAAACTGATACGTTCAGGAATCTCATATAATCCACAAATACCATTTATTAAAATTTGGACAAAATAGGATTGCCTGAGTTCAATAATTAGATAAGAGTTGTGAGAATTAAGTGTGGGTGTTTTCCATCAAACCACTAAAAGACACTATAAAAAATAAAGATGGAAAGTTCCTTAGTGAGCTAAACTCAGGCATTTTAAGCACTAGTTTCAAGTTTCTATCAAAGGACTTTCATATTCCTAACACTTACTGTAATGTATTAATTAGCTTTAAAAGAAAGAAAAATCAAACAACAATAGTTCCAAGAAAAACCCATGTCTTTAAATCAAAATGAGAGCAATTAATTGTAATTCATTGTATTTTATTTTTAATCCCAAAACCAGTGTAAAAATTTTCTTACCATACTAATTTTAAAAGTAATACACCAAAGTTGCACATATTACTGACTATGCAATAGTTAAAATATATTCTAAAATAGCTTTACTTCTTTATCTTCATAATGTTTATATATTGTTTATCCTTTGGAATGTGAATTGATTAAGATTTTATGGACAAAATGGGATAAGCAGAGTATTAGACATGATGTGTCTATTTGAAGGTTGACTGAGTGGCATGTTTTAAATTTTTTTTTACTAAATACATTTTATATTTTTAAAAAGATGCAATAGAGAGATAAAAAGCCTTAACATACTTACAAGATTGTCATCAATTCCAACTTTTCTGAGCTAGATAGAAGTGACTAAGAAATTAACAAAGTATTTCTTTTACAACTACCAGATAAGTGAATAAAGAACAATTTCATCTAATTTTTGAAAAATGTGCTTATTTACATAATCTGGCATCTGATTAAGTGCCAGAACACTTTTTATTCAGTAAACCTGACTGTAAGCATTTTCTTATATTACACTTTACAGAAGACAGATTGGCCTAGCATGCTTTCCATCTTGGCATGAGATCTAAATTCCTGCTTCCACCGAGTGTGCATGAATGTATTTGTGTGAGGATGTGGATGTGCATTGAATAGAAATGTCATCCACACCACACATTCTTGTCTCATGTTGCAAAATAACGTGAAAATAATGTGACTGATTATTAACAGCAAAAATTAGGGACGCTAAAACTCTATATAGTTTTGTTTCTGCAAAATGGTGGCTAGGAGAGTAAGATTTCTCAGATAACATTGAGAGATCTTTGGGAATAGTAAGAATTTTGTATTTAGAAGGTCTCATTAGAGGTCATTTGGCAACTGACGTCTCACTTTCAGAAAAGATTTTGAAGTTTTAGCCCAGAGGGCTTACACAAATGAACCAGATCACCAAAGTGAGGCAAGGAAAGGGATTCAGAGTCGGGTCAGAGTTAGCCTTGTTTCAATCTTTGCAGGAAAAGAAGAAAAATACACCATAAAACTGACGTTTCAGAGCAACCAATTAACCCCAAATTGAAAAAGAAACGTCGGCAGTGGAATTTAAGCAATGGATTAGCTAATGCTCACATGCTAGCCCATTGCTCTTGATTCACTTCTGAGTCAGAGTGATCCTGTAGGGAAGAACATAACTGGTTTTTAGGGTTTCCAAGGCTATACTATTTATAGAACAAGATTACCACATGTTTTTGTCAAGAAGTAGTTGAATTTGACCTTTCAAGTACCATCCACTTACTGGTATTTCACCTCCATATAAAACATTAGATGTCATATAAAAAATCAAAGTGAACTAAACCCACTTCTGTGATTCAATTGTAAAATATCCCTTTAAACAAAGTGGTACAGCTCCAAATGATTTCCACAGTTTTATATTTTTGAAGAATCAGACTGCCACATGCTTTCCCCCTGAGAAACAGTTCTTGTTGTTGTTAGGTGTCTCCAAGTCAAGTACAACTCATAGGGACCCTCTAACAACAGATCTGAACTCTGTCCTATGATGTGTCATCCTCACAATCTCTGATATACTTGAGCCATTGCTGCAGTTACTGTATCAAGCCACCTGCTTGAAGATCTTCCTCTCTTTTTCCATCCCTCCAAGGAACAGCATCTCCTAGCAACACACCCAAAGTATGTGAGACATAGCTTTATCATTTTTGCCTTCAAGAAGCACTATGTTGTCTCCTTCTCCAAGACATGTTCGTTCTTCTGGCAGTCTATGGGATGTTCTATACTCTTCTCCAACACCAAAACTCAAAGGCATCAACTCATCTTCTGTTATGCTTATTCAATGTCCAACCCTTAGAACAGCAAGTGATTGGAAAGGCCATGGCCTGAATCAGGAGTGCCTTAGTCCTTAAACTAATACCATTGCTCCTCAAACTTTAGTGAGGTCTCTGCAAAGATCCGCAGTGAAATACATCTCTTGATCTGCTTGTACCAAGGCTATTGATCTTAGATCCAAGGAAGATGAAGTCATGGAGAATCTCAATCTCTTCTCCACCTATCATGAGGTTGCCTATTGGTCCTTTGGTGAAAAATTTTGTTTTCTTGTTATTAAGATGTAATCCATATTGAACAATGCAGTCTTTGATCCTTTGCTGCAAGTGCTTTAGGTCCTCCTCACTTTCAGAAAGCAAGGTTGTATCATCTGCATAAGGAAGATTATTGATGGTTCTTTCTCCAATCCTAATGTCACATTATTCTCCATAGAGTCAGGTTTTTTAGTAACTTGCTCAATAACCTGTGTTATGCAGATGACACAACCTTGCTTGCTGAAAGTGAGGAGAATTTGAATCACTTGTTGGAGAAGATCAAGGAATGCAGCCTTCAGTATGGATTGTATCTCAATATCAAGAAAACAAAGATTCTTACCACTGGACCAATAGGCCATGTCATGATGAATGGAGAGGAAAATGAAACTGTCCACAGCTTCATCTTTCTCAAATCCATAATTAACACCCTCAGTTTGAGCAGGGAGGAAATAAGGAGATGCACGGAAATGGGAAAATCTGTAGTTATGAACCTCTCCAAACTATTGAGAAGTTGTGATGTCAGTTCGAGATGCTTGGAACTAATGAGTTGGAACTACTCGATGACACATAACAACAATACAACAATAATTGATAGTGGAGGAGAGGACAAGCACACTGTCACCATTGTGCACTACTAGAAGCCATGTAGTTTTGGATACCAATATATTAAAGATCTAAAAAAAATACCCTCCAGCAGGTTTTCAGAAGCAATAAATTGCCTGGGAGAAGATTGCCCATTATTTCTTCTAACTGTATGTCTTTTGCTTGGCAGCTCAGCTCCTTACCGTAGGCCACCAGCACTCCAAAGGTGTAGAGAGCAACAATTTCAATCCAGCAAGACGCAGAACAAATGCAGATTTGTAGTAAAAATGAAAATGAAAGGGAATCTCCTTCCTACTCTTTCTCATCCATAAACTAACAAACATCAAGTTAAATAACAGTTAAATTCACTATGTTCTTGTCAGAAATTTTTTTTTCTCAGAGCATAGTTCGAAGATGTTATGGATGAAATTGTATCCCTTCAAAAGTTGTACTGTAACTTCTCACTTGTGCCTGTAGTTATACAGGAATTAAGCGACAGAATGATCACCATCTTTCTGATGGTTAGACTCCATTAGCAACCCCATGAAAGAAAACTAGGAAAATTTCTTCCATGTGATTTATAGCCTTCAAAAACCCATTAGAGGGTCACCCTTGAGTCAGTTCCAACTGAATTAGAATGAATGAGTATACCTCTGTGCTTGTGGTTATAGTCCCATTTGGGAATGGATTGTCTTTCTTGTGTTAATGAGGTGAGATTAGTATAAATTAAGCCTTAATTTTAAAAAATTAAGGAGGAGATGAAGCACACAGAATATGAGGAGCTGAAGTAAACAGAAAAGGAGGAAGATACCTATTAAGCCACATGGCTATTTCCAAGAAACCTAGAAACAATCTGAGGAGAAAAGGTCCTTTCTCAAGACAACAGTCAACTTTCTGTAGAGCCAGTGCCCTGAATTCAGACTACCAGACCCCTAAACTGAAAAAATAAACTTGTTTATTAAGCTACTCAGTTGTGTTACTTATGCTATAACAGTATTAGATAACTAAGATAAAAGAGAAGACTAAAACTAGTCACTGAAAAAAAATTTCAGAAAAACTAGCCTTTGTACTAATACCACCTATCACCTGAAGGCTTTGGAACAAAGAGAAAGACCAGAAAAATAAATCTAAAAATCAGACCCATGAATTACTTAGCTAATATAAATGTACAGACTAACTAAAATATATAAAAGTTTTTTTATTAGTTTCAATGAACATTTACAAAGATTTTGCATTTCCATTCATTCATTGTTGCACTTTTCTCCCCGCCCTACCCACCCCCACCCCCAGTTTGCTCTTCTCCTTGAAAAGCAAAAGAAAAACTCC
>NW_006399933.1:590606-653162 GCF_000299155.1 Elephantulus edwardii | reverse complement strand
CCCCCCCCGCACCCCCATACCAAGTATACTCCACTCTGCAACCCTCATTCCAAACTCTTATGATAATCAAAATGCCCTAAAATATATTCTTTTTAAACTGTTCTCTCCCTCATCGGCTTCAATGCAGTATACATAATTTATCCAGTTTTTCTCAGTCTTAGCCCCATCCTGATGTCAGCCTCATTCAAAACAGTATTTGGCCTTTTGTGACTGAGATATTTCACTCACCATAATGTCCTCCAGGGTCACCCATTTTGAATAATATTGCTTGAGTTCTTTGTTTTTCAATGCAGCGTAGTATTCAATTGTGTGAATATACCAGAGCTTCTCTATCCATTCATTTGTTGATGGGTGCTTAGGTTGTTTCCAACTTCTTGCTATTGTGAACAAAGCCGTGATAAATATGGGTGTGCATATATCTGCTTGGATGTCGGTTATGGCCTTTTTGGGATATATTCCTCGGAGTGGAATTGCTGAGTCAAACGGTATCTCTATTTGCAACTTTTTGAGAAAGCAGCACACTGCTTTCCACAGTGGTTGCACCATTTTACACTCCTACCAACAGTGAATAAGGGTTCCAGTCTCTCCACAATCTTGCCAGCATTTGTTGCTTGCTGTTCTGTTAAATTTTGTTATTCTGACTGGGAAAAGATGATATCTCATAGTTGTCTTGATTTTCATCTCTCTTAGAGCTAGGGATTTTGAACATTTCTTCATGTGCTTGTTGGCCTTCTGAATGTCTTCTCTGGTGAAGTGTCTGTTCATATCCTGTGCCCATTTTTCAATTGGATTATTTACCTTTATCTTGTTGTGGTGCTCAAGTATTTTGTAAATTCTAGATATAAGTCCCTTATCTGACATGTCATTACCAAACACTTTTTCCCAGTCTGTGACTTCCCTTTTTACCCTGTTGGAGAAGTTTTTGGATGTGCATGGGGATTTGATTGTTGGAAGGTCCCATTCACCTATTTTATCTTCTCCTGGTTGTAGATTTTTCAGGATACTTAGAAAACTGTTTATGTTGTGGATTAAGAATACTAGAGTTCTTCCAAGCTTTTAATAACAAAGTCCATTTGCTATGTAACTATTCATACAAGGTGACAGGCTTTAGCCAAAATTATGTTAGGTTGTTGTTGTTAAGTGCCATTGAGTTGAGTATGACTCATAGTGACTCTATGAACAGCAAATCTAAGTCCTGACTTGTGATGTGCCACCTTCACACTTTCTGACATACTAGGACCCATTGTGGCAGTCACTATATCAATCTACCTGGTCAAGACTCTTCCTCTTTTTCACCAATTTTCCACCCTTCCAAGCATCATGTCCTTCTCCAAGGAATAACCCCTCCTAGCAACATGCCCAAAGTATGTGAAGCAAAACCACATCATCCTTGCCTCCAAAGAGCACTCCAGTTGCATGCTCTCTAAGACATATCTGTTCTTTTGCCCATCCATGGGATGTTCAGTGCTCTTTTCCAACACCACTGTTCAGCTCAAAGGCACTGATTCTTCTGTCATCCCTAGTCAATGTCTAGCTCTCATATGCATAGCAAGTACTCTAAAAGACCATAGCCTGAATCAGATGCACCTTATTATTCAAGATGACATTATTACTCCTCAGTGATTTGAAGAAGTCCTTAACTGCAGACTTTCTCAGTGAGACATGTCTCCTGATTTCCTGACTGCTAGTACAAAGAGTGTTAATAGTGGGTCCCAGTAAGATAAAGTTGTTGACAGTTTCCATCTTAGAAAAATGTTCCTACAAAATATAATGCCCTCTACCAGGTCTCATTGACTCTAAACAAGAGGCTTAAATTAAAAAAATAAAAAATTTTAAAAATCGACCAAACATTACACAATTTTGTTTGTTCTAGTTATTAAGAGCCATTGAGTCACCAACTACCTAGCAACCCTATGTACAGCAGCTCTGAAACCTTCCCTTTCCTGAGCCAGTCTCACTAATTCTGACACACATACCTCCTTTGCCCCAGATACTTTATCAAACCATCTCATCTGGGGTCTTCCTCTCCTGCACTGTCCCTCCACCCTTCAGAGCATGATGTCCTTTTCCAAGGACCAGTCTCTCCTGATCATGTGCCCAAAGTATATGAGATGGAGCTTAAAAATCCTAGCCTCCAAGGAGAAACTTGGTTCAACCTCTCCAAGACAGACCTATTTGTTTTCTTAGCAGTCAATGATTCTTACCACTGGAATAATTGGCAGCATCATGATGGATGATGAAGAGATTGAGATTTTTCACAGCTTTAGTTTGCTTGGCTCCACAGTCAACATTCTTGACACCAGTAGCCAGGAAATGAAAAGGTGTATTGTGATGGGAAAGTCTGCCATTAGGAATTTCTCCAAAGTACTGAAGAGCAACGGTGTCACAACAGAGACTAAGGTGTGTCCGATACAGGCCATGGTCTTTGCAATCACTTGTTATGAATCAGAGAGTTGGACAATGACTAGGGAGGATAGAAGGAGAATTGATGCCTTTAAGCTGTGGTGATGGAGAAGAATATTGAATATACCCTGGACTGCTAAGAAAACAAAGAGGTTCATTCTGGAGAGAATTAAACCAGGCTGGTCCTTGGAGGCAAAGATTCTAGGGCTTCATCTGACATACTTTGGACATGTTGCAAGGAGGGACCAGTCCTTGGAGAGGGACATCATGCTTGGGGGGGGTGGAGGGACAGCACAGGAGGGGAAGGCCCTGTATGAGGTGGATTTATTCAGTGACTGGGTAATCGGGATGGGAGTATCAGAGACAGTGAGATTGGCACAGGACAAAGCAGGGCTTACGGCTGTTGTACATAGGGTCGCTATGAGTCACAAGTGACTCAAGGGCACATCACAACAACATATACACTGTTATCAAGGTTTTATATTATAAATGTAGAAGTTTATACAGTATCTTTTGAAAGTAACATGTGAGTATTTAATACATATCTTATGGATAGCTCTGGTGGTCTAGTGGGTAAGAAGTTGAGCTGCCAATCCAAAGGCAGGTGGTTCAAATCCTCTAGGAGCTCTTCAGGAGAAAGATGGGCAATCTCTTTCTCTGTTACTTACAGCCATTTAAAACCTACTGAAGGGTCATCTATGAGTCTGTTCCAACTTAATGGCACATAACATTAACAGTAAGAAGTATAAAATCAAAGGTAACTTCTAATAATTTTTAAATCATATAAATAATAATATTAAAAAAGGAAACTATTAAAATTATTTCATCAATGGAATGCAAATGAAATAAAGGCTATCCATCAACTAAAATAAGCATATTTTCTGAGTAAGTCTGATGCAATCACATGGGCTCTTAATAGCAGCAGCAGGAGAGTAAATACAAATATAACACAGAAGATGAGAAAGAGAAGGTTTGATTCGTTGAATTTTAGATGTAGGAGCTTACACAGAAGCAGCAGAAGGGTATTAAGAGCTAACACGATGGCCAGCTAATGTCATCGTTAGGTATGGTCAAGTTGATTCTGATTGATTGTGACCCTGCAGGAATAGAACAAAGACTTGCCCAATGTTGTATCCCCGATAACCTCCATGCTGAAAACCACTGTTCCATCACTCTGTGAACCCATTTTCTTTCTTTTTTTTAATTTTATTAGTTTTAATGAACATTTACAGGGATTTTGGGTTTTCATTCCTTCATTGCTGCACCATTCTCTCTACCCTCCTCCCCAGTTTGTTCTTCTTCCCCCGCCAACCGAATGTCTGTTTTAATTGTCCAATTGCCACAGTTCTTGTCAAAGCCAGTTCTGATTAATCTCCTTTGTCAGTGTGTCCTTTGCCATTCCCTATCACTCCTCCCTGAGAGAGACTTCACCCTGATTCATAAGGAAAAGGGGATGGCGTATTCTCTTAGCTACTTCCTGCTGAAAAGGGACGCTGTGGGTTTCAGGGTGAAGATCTCTCACTACTCTAAAGGGCCCCTTTGGCAGTAGGAAACACATAGACTATTATGGAGATTGATTTTGGAATTTAGATGCACTGTTATTAATTGTGTTTAGCCGTACATGTTCATATCCTTGAAGTTGTATCATGGGGGTTGTCAACCCATTTTCTTGAGAGTTTTTCTCTCCTTCTCGGTCAAATTACTTTTCAAATCATGATATCTTTTTCCAAGGTGACCCCTTCTGGCAACATGACCATAGTACATGAGATGAAGACTTGGCAGCAAATGTGCATGGTGTAAACAACGGGTATAGTCCTACACCTACTTGGAAATAAATTCTATCAGCCCTCTCCATGCTTCTAGATACAGATTATTCACTAGAGCATTCAGAAATTAATATAGCCTCACTTATTATTACTTGATTTTAGCCTTGTGACAAGTAGAGAAACCAAGCCAGTCCCAGTCACTTCCAATCTATAGAACTCAATAAAGAAATGATCCAATAAACAACTGGCACAAATAAAATTTGCAGAAATAAATTATAAAAATGAATGTGTGTTGTCTTAAACTGTCAAGTTTGTGGGAATATGTTACCATATAAATACAAAATTAATATAGTTTGTGACTGTATTTCTGTCATATTAGGCCAAGTTGTGCTCAACAAGGATAAAGGGGAAAGCAGGTCATGAATTCAAAGGTCTTTGATGTAAGAGATTTGTCTTTGATGCTGTTGTTAGGCCTACTGTTAGTTGTTGCCCTGCCAGCTTCTGACTATTGCTGGTCTGGGTCTCCTGTGTGTAGAGCAGAACTGCTCCACAGGGAGTTCTTGACTGTGGTATTTACAGCTGTACTCTTCATCAGGTCTTTTTCTATGAAGACACTGGGTGAGTTGAAACAATCAAACCTTATGGTTAGCAAACCACTCATGCCACCCAGACTCCACTGTCATTAACTTGTCAAAATCCTGCTGAACTTTAAAATATTTTAATATAAATATCAGGCATTATATGTAAGGTATTTTAATGTAACAATATCTTAATTGTACTGACTGTTAAGGAAGCAGTGAATAGTGGGTATAAATTCTGAAACAAATGGGTCCATTCAAATTCGAACTTTTGCAAATGAATCTGTCTTACTTGTCAACTTTTATGGAAATGTCTTAGATAATCTTTTCCTTCTGCTTTTTGCATTAACCCTGGAATACTTTAAAATGGCAAACAAGATCCATGCTCCTATCAAGGAATACTCAGAGTCTTTGACAACTCAAAAGTTACACAGAGAGGCCACTGAACAGGGGTGACCATATTCTTTGTGCAAGCACACTCCGAAGACTGCTATTATTACTTTCTTCCAGAAGCTCTATTATTACATATGCCTTCACCAGTTACATAAGAACTCTGAATCTACAAATCTTATACTTCTTTCAATTTTGACAAATATCACAGCAGTAGATCACCACTCATCTGTATGATATCAGGCAACTATTTGCACAGAGATACATCCTTCATTTCACTCTGTGAATTCTGGTAAACCATCTGATGCATTTGTTTTTAACAGAACTGAATGTAAGGAAATATCTTCGATACCAAAGATAAAGAACAAAAGACCCAGCTAAAGTTTTTCCTGTCAAATAGTAACAGATGAAAAGTTAATTTTTTAAAAAAGGCTATATTTTTAAAATTAGCTTTACCTATTCAAACCTTCTTTTCATCCTTATAAAAAAATATTAAAGAGGTATCTTGCCTAGGTATAAGGCTCAGCATTGAAATAATTTTCTGCAAGGTTTGATTTGAGCAGCACTCTGCCAGTACAGTAGTCCTGAGTTTAAGTCTTTGCATCTATACACAAGAGAGTTGAGTTTAATCTTTCAAATCCATTTTCCATTCCTGAGCTAGGCAGAAATGCTCTTTCCACACATTTAGTCTCTTGGAGTCTGGGGTGAGAAAGTCTGAACCACACATGACTTTTCATTGACCCCGCTACTCATAGAAGGACTGTCCTATAGCGGTCTGGCAATTGTACTATTGTGGTTTAAGGAGAACTGACAGCTCTCTGAGCAGATCCTATCACTCATGGGAAGTTGTTACTTAAACAGGGAAATTCCTCCTAACTATGCTGGACTTTTCAAGTCCAAGCAAGGCCTTGAAATCCTTCTAGAACTGTGGTTTGAAAAATAGGCTAAATTTCAATATCATGAATGTGTGCTTCGTAATGTATCTCAGTGTTTTAATTGTACTGCTTAATATCATTGTGTCCATTCAGAAATGTAAAGAAAGCCAAGCTTTTTGTCGTTTTCTTGCATAGAATGTGTTACACAGATTCAGCCAAAAGGACCATTTTCATAGGTTCAGTTAGTTCGTCTGACTTATCAAGGTTTTGGCCCCAGTGTTTAGTCTCCTGCTAATGCTCTGACAGTGCTGATGGGCCATAGTGATGCTGACAGGTTACAGAACAGTTCAAATGCAAATGTTTATTTCCATCCAAAGCACCCATGTGCATAGTTACATTGAAAGAGTGCTTTTCCCAGGGACTATATAATCTCTATATAATCAAACTATTTCATGTGCAAGCATCACCAAGTCAGAACAAGAGCTTTGATCTCAAAACCAGAATACTACACCCATAAAACAGAATGCAATGGTTTTAAGGAAGAGAAACAGAATGCATAGCTTTGGATGTGTAATCCAAATAGTATTGTCGTGTGTCATCTACACACAAATGTTAAATATTGTTGTTTATGTAAAATATTCACTGAAGTCTACTTCTTTCCCCCCTTATTCCCATCCTCATACCCGTTGGTTTTGCACTAAAACACTTCCTTAAATATCTTTGCACCTGACGAGCAGAACTTCTTGGTGAAGTTTGCCATCTTGTGGCAAATCTAGTAATAAATTTATTATGTAGGGTAACTAATGGAACTTAGCATTTAAAATTTATTTACTAGTTTAATGATTCACTAGATGCATGTATAACATAATTGTGTTTATCTAGAATATTTAAGAAATTTGTTTTTGCTAACATTTTAAGTAGCTTTTAATGACTACATATATAAATATTTATACCTACATGGTACTTCCACAGCCACTAGGATTAGTAGTGCAAACTTTGGAGTCAGAGTGTCTGGATTCAAACCACAGCTCAGCCATTTTCTACTTGTATGGTCTTGGGAAACTTGTCTCAAGACTGTTCAGTTTTCTTACATGTCAGATGGGGGAAATTATGGTTACTACTTAAGTTTGAGATGAGAATTAAATGTGATGTGTAACAAAATTAGGGCAATACCATGCAAAGATAATCTTTCTCCATAATAATTACTGTTGTAATTATTTATATTCTTTATTATCTGAGATGTTCTTAATAATAAATGATTCATTGTATTGTCAAGTAGGGTGTGTTTGTTTTAGTTTATACACTAAAGAAAAATATAAAGATAATAGTAATACTGAAGAGTTATGTTATATTTAATGCAGTACCAAACACTCTTAATTACTTATCACATGTAAACTGTTTAACGTTCAAAATAGTCTTACAAGGTAGGTACTGTTATCATTCAATTTTACAAATAAAAAAATGAAAGCATAAACGTTTTCAATAAATAATTAATAGCTTACAATTATATAGATGACATCAAAATTTAAGCATGATTTTACACACCTTATATTCTTTACATCATGACATAGATTTTATTTGGGCAATTGTTCTTGTTGCTAAGTGTTGGTTCTCACTTATACTAACTCCAGGTACTACAGAACAAAAGATTACCTCGTTGCTGTGTTTGAGCCCATTGTTACAGTCACTATGTGAATCTAATTAAAGGTCTTACACACACACACACACACACACACACACAGGCGCGCGTGCGCGCTCCCCTACCCGAGCTAACCCTCTATCTTACCAAGGAGAACTCTGGCTGTATAGTAATAAGGAGTTGTGCTGCCAATCCAAACGGCATATGGTTCTTATCCACTAGAGACTCTGCTAGAAGGAAATGTGGGAAATCTCCTCCTGTGAGATTTACAGGCACTGAAAACACACTGAAGGGTCAGCTATGCCTGGGTTCTAACTCTACAGCACATTACAACACTACTAACTAGCTTCGCAAGACTGATGCACTTTTTCAGGGACTAGACTCCCCTAATAACATGTCCAAAGTACTTGAGATAAGCATCTCCTTCCTAGCTTTTTAGAAAGATTCTGTTTGCATTTCTTTAAAGAAGGATTTCCATGGGGATTCTCCTTCCATCAATGGTATAGTCTGTATTCTTGATAAATACCACAATTCAAAAGTATCTGTAATTTTACAGCTTTCAAAAACTTATGAAGCAGTTGAAATTATGAGTTGGCTAAGGTAGACCTTAAACTTCAGAGTGGCATCTTTGCTTCTTAGAACTTTAAAGACGTTTTATGCAGCAGGTTTGTCCAATACAATGTGTCATCATATTTCTGTACTGCTGTTTCTAAAAGTACTGACTATGGATCCAAGTAAACTTAAGTCCTTGGTAACTTTACTCTTATCCACTTAGAATGTTTTCCTTATTAGTCCATTTGTTTGAATTTTTTGTTTTATTTACATTGATTTGTAATCTATCCTAAAAATTCTAATCTTTGATTGGCATTAGCAAGTGTTTTAAATCTTCTATATGTTGTTGTTGTTGCTGGGTGCTGTAAAGTCGAGTATGACTCATAGCAACCTTATCAACAAAAGATCTGAACTGTGTTCTACCCTGAGCCATCCTCACATTTCTTGACAAACAAGAGCCCATTGCAGCAGTCACTGCATCAGTCCACTTAGTCAAGGGTCTTCCTCTCCTTCACTGAACCTCCACCCTTAATAGCATCATGTCTTTTCCAAGGAATAGCTCCTTCTGGTAACATGCTCAAAATATGTGAGGTGAAGCCTCATCATTCTTGCCTCAAAAGAACATTCCAAAGAACACCCTCGCCAAGACATATTTGTTTGTTTTTTTGGACATCCATGGGATGTTCAATGCCTTCTCCAACATCACAGCTCAAAGGCATCAATTCTTCTGTCGTCCTTGTTCACTGTCCAGCTCTCAGATGCATAGCAAGTAGAATGAATATAAGGATCCTGAAGGTATGGAAGAGTTTGGAAGCAGAGGGACGTGGATGTGCAGGGGGAGGGAGGATTAATCTTTGGGTTGTACATTTTGATGGGTGAGGGTGGGGGTAATTGAAAGAATTTGTTCACATTTATATTAGAATTTTATAAATAAACTAGTGAGGGTGGGGGGGAAGGGAGTACTCCAGAGCTGTATTCTCTTTCCAGATCTATTTAATCTGTATACTAGCAAATTATTCAAGAAGCTGGAGTATATGAAGAGAAATGTGACATCAAATTTGGAGGTAGACTCATCAATAACCTGTGTTATGCAGATGACATGACCTTGCTTGCTGAAAGTGAGGATTTAAAACATTTGTTTCAGAACATCATGGAACACAGTCTTCAATATGGATTGCATTATAATGTCAAGAAAGCAAAAAATTCTTACCACTGGACCAATAGGTAACATCACGGATGGAGTTGCTGTTTTGTGTCATTGAGTGCCTTGTAACTCATAGCGACCCTATGTACAACACCCCTGAAACCTGCTTTTTTAGGTACCAAATTTGTTTTCTGTGACACACCTACCCTCATTACCCCAGTCACTCAATCAATCCAGTTCATTGAGGGTCTTCCTGTATTGCTCTATTGCTCCACCCTTCCAAGAATGATGTCCTTCTCGAATGACTAGTCTCTTCTTTCAACATGCCCAGAGTTTGTCAGACTAAGACTCAGAATCCTTGGCTCCAATCCTTGCCTGGCTTCACCCTCTCCAGGACTAACCTGTTTGCAGTCTATATTATAAGTACTCTTCTTTGAGCACCACAGCTCAAAGGCATCAATTGTCTTTCTATCATCCCTAGTCATTGTCCCATTTTCTGACCCATAGCAAGCAATGTAAATACTATGGCCTGGATCATGTGCAACTTAGTCTCCAGATTGACATCATTGCTTTTCAGTACTCTGTAGAGGTCCCTGAAGCAAACTTTTCCAATGCAACGCATCTTTTGATTTTCTAACTGCTGCTATCAAGAGTGTTGATTGTTGATTGTGGAGCCAAACAAACTAAAGTTGTTAACAACCTCCATCTCTTCACCATCTATCATAATGCTGCCAATCAATCAAATGGTGAGAATTTTTGTTTCCTTGATACTAAGCTTCAATCAATTTTTAAGTCCTTGACTTGCTGCAGCAAGCACTTCAGGTCGTCCTCAGTTTCAGTATGCTCAACAACTTCATCTTGACTGGATCCACAATTAGCACTCTTAGTACCAGCAGTCAGGACATCTTATATGTACCAGATTAAATAGGGATAGTGAAGAGATATAAAGGTCTGATACACAATTTTTCTGACCCTATACTGTGCAATACCCTTATATCAAGAGGACTGCCTGTTGACCTGTGAACAGGTTCCACATGACTATAATTAAATGTTCTAGTATTCCCATTCTTTGCAATGTTATTCATAATTTGCTATGATTCCACACAGTCAAATGTTTTTGCATAGTTGATAAAATACAAGCAAACATCTTGCACTACCCTCTGGTTTTAACCACAATTCATTTGATATCAAGGATGATACTCTTTGTCTCATATCTTTTTCTAAATGCAGTTTCTATAGATATATTGTTACAACAATTTTAATAATTATCAACAAGATTTTACTTGCAGATGATATGAATAAGATTCTTTGATAATGTCCTTTTTTTATTTCACAAACTTTCTTTGGAATTGGTAGAAATATGTGCTACAGGCCAGGTAGCTCCTCTGTAAATTTCTTAGCATAGTATACTGAAGAGCACCTTAGTCTTCTAATTGAAATTGTTTGCTGAAATATTTGAGAATATTGGCACTCTCTCAGTTCCTGGAGTTTTGTTTTATAACAAATCCCTGAGTACAGCTTTCAGCTCTTGCTTAAATACTATAAATTTACCTTATATTCTCTCTCTCTCATTATAGTTGAACATTAATCAATTTTTTCTGATACTTTGATTCTATGCATATTTTCTGCCTTTGATACTTCCTTTATCGTTCTGTAGTTTCCCCAGAAAATACCTCACTAGAGCAGAGTTTTTTAGTTCACTTTTTTTAGCTCGAGTTATCCTAAGCATATCGGTATTGGATTCTAGATCTTTGCACGTTTCATTTTTTACTTCACTTTATGTCCTCTAGCAGCCCTTTAACATTTTATGTGAAATTTCTTACATCTTTTTGTCCTCTTTTGTTTTAGCTTTTCTGTGTTCTAAAATAAGTTTCAGAGTTCAGTACCAAATACCAAAAAGAACCATAAAGCGCAGAAGAGATAATAGGGCAGTGTACCACAAGCATGTTTTTAACATTAGCACAACTACCAAGTTATTTATATCTTCCTATCTATTTCATTTCCGTGATAGTCTTAACCTTTCTATCATCTATTGTTCTTTGCCTACTTATTTTTATATATTCTATTTTCAAAATAAATTTACAGCTACTGCTTTACCCTCATTAACCAACAATGCTGTAATAAATATCAGAACTCCTTGGCTTTGCTAAACAAGAATTTATTTTCTCATAGTTTTTCAAAGTCCTAAGTCAAGGCAAGAGTCAGGGCAATGGAAGGCACACACTCTCTCTCTCTCTCTCTGTTAATTGTGAAGCAATATGTTGGTGCTGTTGTTGTTGTTATGTACTTTTGAATCATAAGTTACTCACAATTGATGCTCCAGTGGGTTTTCAAAAACAGTAAATCCTCCTAGAGGAGATTGCTCATCTTTCCCCCATAGAGAAGAACAGAGAAGATAGTGGATTTGAACACTGTGCCTTTCGTCAGATAGCACAGCTCCTTACCACTATGACATCAGAGCTCCCAGAGCAATATTATAGTGTCTCTTCCATCTGTTCCTGGATAACACTTATGTGATTCTGTGTATTTCTTTTTCCAGCTCTGCTCCTTTATCACATTCTTTAATGTTTTATAAGAAAGGACTCAAAACACACCTTACACTGATACTGCTTCCTTTATATAGTAAAAGCAACTCTTTCCAAGTGAGATTATAAACGTGTTGTTGTTGTTGTTAAGTGCCATCAAGTCATAGTCGACTCATAGCGACCCTATGAACTAAAGACCTGGACACCTGTACAACTTTTCTTTTTTCTCCATGTCCATAGCATTTCAGGAGGCAAGCTATTTACGGAATTGGATGCCACTCCTGCTTCCAAGCTTGTTTTAATCAGGGAGCTCCACCAACACCATCTGCCATGGGTAACCATTCTCGCATTTGACTCATCAGTGTCACAGTGTTCGGCTTCACAGCAACCACGAATATATTCATCATATTCCTACTTTTTTTTTAATTTGAACTATCCAATTACTGTAAAATTATACATTTATCTTGTTTTCCTTCTTTTCTCAAAACCTTTGAAATCTGATGGAAAAGAGTAGTCAATTTTCTTTGTTCTGCTTTGTTTTTAATTTCTATTTTAGGACCAAAGTATAAATAAGAACATTCATGTTTTACATATGACTCCATCATTAAAGGCTCATCAATTAATTAATCCTTGCTCTATTCAATATACTAATTAAGGTAACATTATTGATAATAAACTGAGAAAAAATAAATATGAGAAACATTTTATATTAACATGAGTTATTATAATTCTTAAAGTATATAGGATAGAGATATATATCCTCTTTCGTTTATATATCTCATCTTTTCATAAATTATATACATATATTTCATTTATTGTGTAAATCATCTTTTCATTTCATTTTCACATGGACCTTAAATGTAAGGCAATCATTATTTCTTTTTCCTTTTTTTTTTCAATCATTATTATCTATAATTTATTGCAAAAGAACTGTGGTTGTTTGCCTTGATTGATAAGGTTACACCACTAATCAGATAAAACCTAGATGTAGAACTACAAGTCTCTTTAGTATATTATCAATATTGCAGTGCATGAAAATACAGTTACACTTACAAATTTTTTTTCTCTCACATAATAAATGGTTTCCTATTGGTGTTTCTTCTTAGAGTAAGGTGTTGAAACAGCTAATTTTAAATTTGGCTGTTGATTCAATAGAAATATGTTTTTCTATTCTATTTTCCTTTTTTTTCTTTTGCCTTGAGGAAAATCTGTAAAATCCATTTTTCCCTTTCAAAAAAGAAAAACAAGCTCTATTCTTCTGGGAGAAATAAAAAAGAAAAGAGTAATCCCAATATAGCCCTTCAAAGTCTACCCTGAGAGGAAATTGGAAAGTGGGTGGTTAAGGGAAAGTAAATTTTACATTATCAAGCACCATTCACTTTCCCCCTTTTACTTACTGTATGGTTTGATCTTCAGTGATACTTGAAATATATATGGTAGGAAATGGCTTGCATGACTGATGATATATCAATTGCCACAAGGGAATGAACTTAAGTGTTATCAAAAGTTCCAAACAGAGGAATGACTGTATAGAAACAAAAGGTAGCTTATACATTTGTTCTAAAGAGAGAAAATAACCAGAAAGCATTACTAGAGTACTCAGTATGTGCACAAACAACAAGATGTCATAAAATGTGCTCTTTCAGGTTTTCCTTTTTCTTTCCTTTTTTTTTTTTTAATTGGTTTGATTCCCATCTTGGTATTTCTGAGAAACATATGTAATCAGATTCAGCAGTTATTTTTAACTGGTTTGCATGTGAACACATTCTCTTTGACAGTAACTCTTGTGGCTTTGTCTTTTTTGTTTTCTCTGTCCTACCTTGAAGCTCTAGTGGTCTGTTGGAAAGCAGCTTTCCTACAATCCCAAAGACACGTAGTTAGCGTCTACCCGCTGCTACACAGAAGTATGGGAAAACTTCCCTTGCAATTTACTGTCTCTGAAAACCCACTGGCGGGTAAACTTCCCCTTGACGTGGTTCTACGTTATCTGAGAGCCATCACATCAGATTTTGGACCTAGCAAAGCAGTGAGCTTGGTGTTGAGATGAGTAGGATGGGATACTGGAGCACAGGAAATATGTCTAAACCCATGGGAATTGTTTTTTGTGTTATTGATACTGTTGACAGGGACAGTTGCCCTTTGTGAAGCTGATATGGCATGGATATCTTCTTGTGATTCTTACTCTTTTTACAATTCAATTCCAAAAACCAAATTTTCAAGTTCATTAAAAGTAATTAATCAAAATATAGACACCTCTCCCCAGAATTAAGCAACAAACAATCTGTTTGTCTTTTTATGAGGAGAACAAAAGTTAAATACATTAAAATATTGATTCATCTACAACATAGAGAAAAGTGGAAAAAAAATTCTAAAATGATGAATCATTATCTCACACAGTTTGCGCATGCTGTCAAGAGGGATCAGTCCTTGGAAAAAAAACATCATGCAGAGAAGAGTGGAGGGTCAGGAAAAAGAAGATTGACAAATTGGTGTTAATAAACTCAGGATTATTCTAACAAATGGTAGAGCTCTAAAAATGTGCCAGCCTGGATTTCTAGCCTGCAAAATTGGTTGAATCAACACATTAGTTTGGTTCACAAACCATTTTATAACTTCTCTATAGTCATGCAGTTTACTTTAAGCTTTCTGTTTACTGGAAAAGGAAACGCATCTTTCCTGAATTAGCATTTATCTTTCAGAATTGCATTTTTCTTTGCTATATGTAAACTGTAACTCAAGTTGTCTGTTTACTAGAGACTGTATGTAAACAATTGTTTTTAATGTAACTTTGAACTAGCATTAATAATATGTTAAGTACGTTAATGTTGTTGTTAAGTGCCTTTAAGTCACAGGCGACTCATTGCGACCCTATGAAGGAAAGTCCTCAACACTTGGGTGTCTTTCATCCTCTCTCCAGGTTCATAGGGTTTCCAGAAGTAAACTGTTATGGAAGTGTATGCCACTCCTGCTTCTAAACTTGTTTTAATCTGGGAGCTTCACCCCACACTGTCCGCATTGGGTAACCAACCATTAACTCATTTGACACATCACATTTGTCACAGTGTTCAGCTTCACAGAAACCACAAGTTGCTGCTATACGGCAAGTGGACACACCAGGGCTATAAGACCTAAAGGAATGTTGGAACAAAAACAATAAAAGACAGGCCCGAGGGCCGCAGATTAAAAGTTACCCACCTTTGGCTTGGTAGCATCGCTTTCTGTCCACTGGGCCAACTTATCTCTCTCTATGTTGATGGTATTATTGTTAAGTGCCATCAAGTCACAGGCAACTCGTAGTGACCCTATGAAGGAGAGTCCTCAACCAAGTACGTTAATACTTAACCTAAATATAAAAACCAATAACCATTCTTATATGGAGAATTTTTGAGAGAACTCTCTGTGTTCTCCCAGATCTGCAATACAGTAATTTGGATAGTACAAACTATCTGTATTATTAGTAAATGACCACAGAAAGAACTCCTTGTTTTCACTAACAAGACCTTCAATAAGACGACTGTAACAATAGGCTCAAACACATCAGAGATCTTGAGAATGGCTGAGGATAGGGCAAAGTTCTTATCTGTTTCTAATAGAGTTGCTATGAGTTGTATTCGACTTCATGGCACTTGACAAGAACTACAACAACACTTTCATCATGAAAACTTTTGGAAAAGTCCACCTTATACCTCTGAAATATCTATTAAAGAGTTAATAATTAATTTCATAAAGCAAAAATGAGTATAAGTTTACTACTTTACAAATGTGGTTTTTCAGATTATATTTCCTGATGCTTTCCTCTTTACTGTAGTTAAAACATGTTTTCTGGATATTGGAACACATGAGATCCCTTTAAAATAACCTGATTGACTTTAGAATTGCCAGTTTCTAGGGAGCTCTGGATAGCAGTCTGTAGGGAGTTGGGCTGCTAACCTCAAAGCCTTGATCTGGTGGGGAGGAGGGAGAAAGAGAAAGAGAGATTTGCCAAATTTCAGCACAGACTACTCATCATCAAAACATTAACATAATAAGTGGAAGACAGTGTGTTTCTGATGAGGCATTGTTTTTCACAAATGGACTAAGTAATCTTTTCTAAAATAGACAGAAATAATCTAAGAGCTCAGATGTCTCCAAATATCTCATCACTCAAAAATTATATTAGTGTTTTCCATTCCTTGTTTTTTTATGTTTGTATACTCAATCCAGTAGAGCTATATATTACTAACAGATCATAAAAGCCAAATGACACATACTTGGACCTCATGTGTTTCCAGTGTAAAATGCCTATGCACTGAAAGATTCCACACAGAGTTACAGAGCATGCATCAGCCCACAAAAATGCAATGGACCAAATCAGCACAGAAGTACTATGCCAAGAAGCACTCAATACAAAATGTTAAAATGTTTAGTATGAAACTAAATATTTAAAATACTTCTACGTGAGCATCAAATATCTGTGTTATGAAAGAAGTTCTGTCACTTATGATACAAAATGAAGGAATTAAAGAAAAAGTCTAATTTGTATTCTATTAAAACATTGATAATTCTAGGTAACTGATTTCAAGATTTTTCTGTTTGTTTTCCTTGTGAGTTAGTATCCGTATTATATAGACATATATTCTGCAGTCAACTAATGGAATCAAACTCACAGTGCAGTAAGATTGTTCAGTATTTAATCTTATGCAATTATTATCCTCTACAGGAAAGAAAGAAATTGCTGAATCCTTTTCTAACTGACATAAAATAGAAGAATATCTAGTTGCACCAAAATAAAAGATTAAGAGTAACAAACCCATATAATTCACAAACTATGTATCTCTTCATGATAAAAGCTACTATTGCATACAACTGTTCCCTTCTTGTCACATGAATCAATATTTCCTTAAATAATATTTTTAAAGATACACATAGGCTTCTAAGTGACAATGATTTTCTTTTAATTCATAATAACTCCATGTGACAAAGTAGCATGATTCCATGTTGTTGTTTTTCATTGCCTTCAAATCAATCACGACTCATAGCAACCCTATGAACAAAAGTCCTGAAGTCCCTCTACAACTTGGACATTTATCAAAGTTCATAGAGTTTCTGGAGGCATGTTATTTAGAAGTGGATGCCACTTATGCCTCCAAATCTCATAGTATGTTATGTACCATTTAGTTGACTGCTTTGTATAGTGACCCTATGCACAGCAGCTCTGATTCCATAAGGTCTTCTAAACTATACTTCTAGAAGCAAATCCCAAATTATTTGTCTCTCTCAATAGTTTGGTAGATTTGAACTCCCATGCATTTACTTATAAGCAGAGTACTAAATTAGTATTCCACTAAGGAGTCTTTTAAACAGTAGAAACTATATAATGGGTTTCTTTGATTAAAAATCTAAGTAAGAAGTTATAAAAAAATATAACTTCCAGTGCAGCAGTATCAGTATTATCTGAAATAATTTGAAAATTCAAACTCCTGAGCCTCATCTTGTACCTCTCAACCAGCGTGTTTTAGGCTATACTTTCTAGAGAAAAAAATAGTCTAGAGAAAAAGTGGCACATGTTTGCAGAGGCAAGCAAGATCTGTAGGCAGATCATTTTTTTTTAATAATTTTAATGAGCATTTACAGAGATTTTGGATTTCCATTCATTCATTGCTGCACTTCTCTCCCCGCCTCCCCCAGTTCACTCCTCTCTTTCAAAAGTAAAAGAAACACTCCCTGGGACACAATCCCCACACACCCCTCCCACCGCCCCAAGTACATTCCACTATGGAACCTTAATTGTGGACTCTTGTGATAACCATAATACCCTATCATACATCACTTTTAAATTATTCACTCCCTCATCTGTTTCAGTGCAGTGTACACAGTCAGATCTTAAGAGAAAGACTTCTGGGAAAACTAATGAGTTCATCAGTCGGCAGGCAAGATCTCATTCTTCTGGTTTAAGAGACAGCTGGTTTCAGAAGCAGATGAATCAAAGGTTATTGTTGTCTTGGAGAAGGGTTAGAGAACTGGACTTGGAGACTGACGTGCTCAAAGTCTGCAAGTACATACAGTCATTAACCAGATGGCCAGTTATAGGATTGAACAAAAAGCTTCCTTACTTCCTAATGAGGCCAAGCATCTATTCAGTGCAGGTCACACTCCTGAGGAGGCTTACCCTTCATCAGATAAGGCTGATCATGTGTTTATAGACCCATCTCTAATCCAGTCTCATTAACGTTGTTGTGTACCGTTAGGTTGGAACTGACCTATAGCTGACCCTCCAATGGTTTTCAGAGGCGGTTAATTTCTTGGGAGGAGATTGCCCATCTTTCTCTTGCAGAAGAGTCGGTTTATTTGAACCATGTACCTTTGATTTGCCAGCACAACTCCTTACTAATAGGCCATCAAAGCTCCCTTTAACATTACACTCATAAAATTGAAAATATATTACTGTGGTTGTTGCTAGATGCTATGGAGATGACTCCAACTCAAAGCAACCCTATGTGCAGAAACCCTGCTTGATATTACGCTATCATCACAATCTCCCCTGTCCTTCATCCCACTGTGCAGCTATTTTTAAATCCATCTCATTGAGGATCTTCCTTTCCTTCAATGGCCTACTTTTCCAAGTATGATGTCCTTTTTCAAGGGCTTACATTTAAGATAGCTTCAATATACTAAGGATCATGGGTGCCTGACATACAATATCAACTACCACTTTCAGAAACTCTGGAAGACAAGTAGCTATGCTTTGTTGTTGTTGTGAGCCATTGAGTCTCTTGCGACTTACAGTGACCCTATGTGCAATAGCCCTACACCCTGCTTTATCTTGTGCCAATCGCACTGTCTCTGATACACCCATCCCGATTACCCCAGTCACTGACCCAATCCACCTCATAGAGGGCCTTCTCCTCCTGTGCTGTCCCTCCATTCTCCCAAGCATGATGTCCCTCTCCAAGGACCGGTCCCTCCTTACAAAAAGTATGTCAGACAAAGCCCCAGGATCCTTGCCTCCAAGGAGCAGCCTGGTTTAACCCTCTTCAGGGTGAATCTGTTAGCTACACTTAGTCAACAGCATCAAAAATTCTTAATTTGTATTGAAGGAAGTGCAATGAGGATGTCCTTAGAAGAAAGAATGGTGAAAAGTCATCTCACATTTTGAGCATGTTGTAAGGAAGCACTAGTCCTGAGAAAAAGACATTGTGTTGGGAAAACTGAAGTGTCTGTGAAAGAAAGGAGATGGATTTACTCTGTAATCCCAATGATGGACCAGCACATTCAGAGATTGTGAATATGCCACAAGATAGGGCAAGGCTGTGATTTCTTGTTCATAGTGTTGCAATGAGGTGCAGTTAACTTGATAGCTCTATACCTGAGTTCTAGTAAAAAGTCATTATCAAATATATTTTTCCTCCATAAGTATGAAACAGTTGCAGAAATATTTGTTATTTGTAGAAATAATTTTCTCAACATTAAAAACCCTATTCTGCTAGTTTTCTATTTAGAGTTTTAGAAATCTCTAAAATAAAAGGTTTAGAGAAATTTTAGTTGAAGTAACTAAATATAACCATTGAAATAACTTTTAATTGAAATAACTATAAATGGTCATGTTATATTTTACTAAATATATTTCAAATATTACTAAAATGTTATTCATTTTATAGAATTACAATTAATTGTGGACTAATTGTGTCTTTGGTAAAATGTCGACATGATTAAGGTTGTTAGAAAACATCTGAGAGTATGTAATTTGTTTTTAAAATAAAGCACAAGGCCAAATGTTAATGAAGTTAGGAGACACAAGTGATCTTTGTATTTATCTTTGTTGTTGTTAGGGGCCTTCAAGTTGACTACAACTCATGTCAACTTATAAACAATAGAGCTGACCCTTGCCTTATGCTACACCATTCTTATAATATCCAAATACCTGAGCAGGATGACAGAAGGAGAATTGATGCCTTTGAGCTGTGGTGCTGGAGAAGAGTACTGAATATACCAAGGACTGCTAGGAGAACAAACAAGCTCTTCCTGGAGAGGGTGAAACCAGGCTGCTCCTTGGAGACAAGGATTCTGAAACTTCATCTGATATACTTTGGACATGTTGCAAGGCAGGAGCAGTCCTTGAAGAGGGACGTCATGCTTGGGAGGGTGGAGAGACAGTGCAGGAGAGGAAGACCCTTGATGAGGTGGGTTGACTCAGTGACTGGGGTAATGGTGGTAGGTGTATCAGAGACAATAAGATTGGTACAGGGTAGAGCAGAGTACAGAGCTGTTGTACATAGGGCCAGTGTGAGTTGCAGGTGACTCGACAGCACTTAACAACAACAATACTATTATAATCATATGACAATTCATCTTGTTGAGGATTTTTCTCACTTTTTCATCCTCCACCTATTCCAACAGTGTTACCTTTAGTAAAGAAAAAAAATCTTCTCCTGACAATGTTCCCAAAGTATGGAAGACAAAGTTTCACCCTGGTTTCGCTTTCTCCAAAACACCTATGGTTTTTTTTTCGTTTGATAATTCATTGTTTATTCAGTACTCTCTCCAACATCATGACTTAAAGGTTATAATTCTTCTTCAGTCATCTTTATACACTGTCCAATTTTCAGATGCATGTAAACCATTTAAAAATAACATGACTTGAATCAGGTGTACCTCAGCTTTTAATCTACTACCCTTGCTTTTTAGGACATAAAAGAGGTTCTTAAATGTACATTTTCTCAATGTTTTTTAATATCTTGACTTCTGCTATGATGGATGTTGACCACAGTTCAAGTAAATTTAAATCCTTGATAACTTCAATCATTTCTCTATTTAACAAGTTGTTGCCTATAGACCAGTGGTAAAGTTAGGTTGTTTTTTTTCCCCCCATGATGTGAACACATAATTCATGTTGAAGGTAATAGTCTTTGATCTTTCACAGTAAGTTTCAATTTTCCTTTATTTTCTACAAGCAAGGTTGTTCTTCTGCCTAACACAGGTTGTCGATCAATCTCTCTCCAATCACAACACCATATTCTTCTTCATATAGTCCAGATTCTTGAATGATTTGATCAGCATGCAGATTGAGTAGATATGAAGAAAGGTTACAACCCTGACACACGTCTGTCCTCATTTTAAACCCATGCCGTGTTCTTTTGTTCATCTCAGACAACTGTTTCTTGATCTATGAATAGGTTTCACGTGAGCACAATTAAGTGTTCTTGGATTCCCATTCTTCTTGATGTAATCCATACTTTGTTATGATCCATAGAGTCAAATTCTTTTGCATAATTAGTAAAATAAAAGACTTTTCCAGTATTCTCTGCATTCAGGTAAGATTTATTTGACATCAGTAGTAATAAACTTAATTGCACAACTTCTGAATGAAGTTTGAATTTCCTATAGTTTCTTGTCAGTGCACTATTTCAGCCATTTTTAAAATAATCTTCAGCAACGATTTATTTACGTCTGTTATTAATGCTATTGTCTGATGATGTGAACATTTTGTTCACCCATATTTTTTTTAAAATGAGTACAAATATGGATTTCTTTCAGGAAATTTGCCAGGTAACTATCTTTCAAATTTGTAGGTGTAGGCTAGTGGGTACGTACAGGGGTGCATCTCTGTACTGAAGTACTTAAGAAACCTTAGTATTCTATCAGTTCCTGGAGTTTTATGTTTTGCCAATGCCTTCAGTATAGTTTGAACTTTTTCTTTATTACTATTTGTTGGTGTAGTCTTTTAAAAGTTTTTCATTGTGATTTTAGTGAAAGTTTACAGCAAACATGGATTTCCATTCATTATTGTTACATACCATTTGTTCTTAATTATATACTACTTCCTAAAATGTTTTGCTGTACAGCAATTTTTTTATACAATGACTGTATTATTTTATCATCTTGTGATGTTTCCTGTATGATTCAAAATTTTTCCCCAAAATTTCTTTAGCTTTGCAACTCAAGGCTTGTATTTTTCTTCAATTCTTTATACGTTCTTTATGAGAGAAATGCTGTGTGTGTTCTTCCATTTTGGTTTTCAAACTCCAGCTCTTTCCACATTTTATTGTAATACTTTTCTTCTCAAGCTGTAATTTGAAATCTTCTGGTCATTTCTCTTACTTCAATATTCTTTCCCCTTCTATGGCTTCTATTCCTTCCAGTGCAAATTTCAGAGTCTGACTTTAATTTTTTATTTTTATTTCTCCCCTGTCTTTGTAATGACCTTTTTTACTGTCTTTATGGATGATATACTTAACATCATCCCACAACTCATCTAGTCTTTGTTGATTCAACATATCAAATCCATTGGTGATATAATTTTTAAATGAAATTGGGATAGATTCAAGGTTGCATATAGTTTCTTGTGGATTTGTTTTTATTTCCTTTAGTTTTAATTTGAACTTGAACATGAGTAATTGCAGGGCAATTTGTCTATTTCATAGTCAATACCTGGTCCTTGTCATGGCTTTTGATAGTGAACTTCTCTGTGGATCCTTTCCACAGATACAGTCAGTTTGATCTTGTGTAATCATCAGGTGAAGTACATGTGTATAGGCTTTGCTTAATGTGTTTGAAAGGGTATTTGCAACAGATGAATCACTGATTGTACAAATTTCTGTCTTTCACTCTCTAGCCTTATTCCTGCCACCAAGGCCATATTTTCTGTCATTCCTTCTTTTCTGTTTCTGACTTTTGAATTCCAGTCATCAGTTATCATCAATGCTTCTTGATTACATATACAATCAATTTCAGACTACAAAAGTTAGTAGACATCTCCAAAGTCTTGATCTTTGACTTTAGTGGAGTGTTCATATATTTGCATAAAAGCTGTATTACTGGTCTTCCCTGTATGTTTATGGACAGTATCCTGTCATTCACATCATTGAACTTCAATATAGAACTTGAAATGTTGGGGTTTTTCTATTATGAATGTGTCACCATTCTTCTTCAATTTATCGTTCTCAATAAAACAAATTATATGGTTGTCTGCTTCAAAATGACTGACAAATACCAGTTCCTCTCAGCTCACAAATTCCTAAGATGTCAATCTTTTTACTTTCCATTTCATTTTTGAGGACTTCCAGTTTTCCTTGAGTCCTACTTCATACATTTCATGTTCCAAATATTCATAGATATCTTCAACTATTTCTATTCACTTTTTATGAGTCTTTTGATCTGACCAGCTCATCTTGAAGCATTATATCTTATCTTGCTCTGCTATCTATGGGGTTTTTGAAGGTTCTGCTATTTCAGAAGTGGATAGCTCTATTGAAACCTCTCCACCATGAGTGACCCTCAGCTATTTGGAATCTTGAATTATAGCTTCCAACATCACAGAAATACACAAGTAACCACAATACAGCAAACAGAGACAAATGCTGTACCCCAAACACAAACTATTAAGTAAGTAAGAGTGCACATATCATAAAGCAAACATAATTGACATGAGAAATAGAAAAGAAACTGTCTGGATTGGATCATGTATTTGTCAGGTTAGTTAGAGATTTGAGTTGGAGTGCTCAGTCATGCCAGCATTTCTGCTCAGCCAAGTGGTGACCAATTACAGTATGTAAGCTATTGCAGGGGTAGCACATCCTGAAGTCTAGGTTGTATTGAGGGTTCAAACACGCAAACTAGGGCAGAGTTTCTGCTGGCTCAGAGAAGCCTAGTCTAGCCTGTCTGGCTAGAGATATCTTTGCAAGTATAGGGATGGGTGCAAGAGAGTACCCAGTCTGAGTTAAGTAATATAAAAAGATAATTATTGACAATTTAAGATGCCTAAGGATGATGCAAGGAACAGTTGTGGCTGAGTGTCAAGGAAGTACGTTGCTAACTCAAAGTTAAAAGTTCAAATCCACTACCTGTTCCATCGAAGAAAGATAGGCAATCTCTTCCTGAGGAATTTACTGCCTCCGAAAATCCACTGAAGGATTTGTTGAGTCAGTTCTGACTCAACAGTACCAATAACAAGGATAATGCACTTTGCAAAGAATGCAGTGCTACAAGTGTGGCAATGGAGAGTATAGGGTAAGAAGGTCCAATAAGAGAGAAGTCAGGAGAGGTGCCTGCACAGATGTGGTGGCTGACTGAAGGCTAAATAAAACACAGTCTGCAGGCTCCTGGAAGAACGCTGTAAGAGCTTCTGTCTCCAGGTACAATTACAAGCACATGACCTGAGATAAAGCTGGGCATTTATGTGCAAGGTAGGAACACCAAAAGCCACTTGTTGAGTGAAGGGCCGGACAAGCCACTTCCTTGATCTGGAGGGAGAGTAGGCCCAGGGGGAAAGGAACGAAGGAGGAGATTTCACCTTTTCCCACTGTTTGGTATCTACTTTTGTGAATGCCTCTGCCACTGTATTGGGTTCCCTGCCTCATAGATAGTAGGAAAGTTTAGTAATTGTGCAGTTTTTCTAACTTTAATCCCTAAAAATTCTCTTTAAAAAGTGATATAACTGATAGTATATATATAATTTATTCTTACAACAATCTTTTAATTATGATCTATGTCAGATTCCAAGTCAATTTGAAGATCATTTAACAGATTCATGTAGTCTATATTAATGGAGCCCTGGTAATGCAACAGTTAAGAGTTGGATGGCTAATCAAAACAGTGGGAATTCAAACACATCCAGAGATAAAGATGTGGCAGGCTGCTCCACTAATTCTAGAGCTTCTTCTATATTTTATTTTCCCCTCAGTGCTGACAGTCGAGAAGTCAGATCAAACAAGGAACTCCCTATGAAGACCAGATTTGAGGGGAAAGAAAGGGCCATGGATCCCTTTGTTTTAAGCCTTGTTGACATTGCTAGTGGTTTTCAAAACTTTCCAGAAATAATGTTCTTCCCTAGAAAAAGTTTAAAAAGAAAATATGAGGGAATATTTCAAACACTGACTGAAGAAAGTCACTGAATAGAAACAGTTAAAATGGATATTAACCAAACATCCCAAATGGCACAGTTTGTCCACTTTGAACAGATATCTGTGTTAAAAGGTTTTACTTTGAGAAAAACCAGCTGTGTGTTGATTATGTTGTTGTTGTCATTGTTGTTATGTGCTGTCGAGTAGCCTGTGACTCCTAGCTACCCTATGTACAACAGCCCTAAACCCTGTTCTATCCTGTATTAATCTTATTGTTTCTGACACACTTAACCCCATTACCTAGTCACTGAATCAATTACTCTCATTAAGGGTCTTCCTCATTGTGCTGTCCCTCCACCCTGCCAAGCATGACATCCCTCTCCAAGCACTGATCCCACCTTGCAACATGTTCAAAGTAAGTCAGACAGATCTTCAGAATCCTTGTCTCCAAGGAGCATCTCACTTTCACCCTCTCCAGGACAAGTTTGTTTGTTCTCCTAGCAGTTCACAGTAAATTCAATACTCTTCTCCAGCACCACAGCACAAAGGCATCAATTCTTCTTCTATCATCTCCAGTCATTGTCTAACTTTCTGACACATAGCAAGTCATTGAAAAGACTGTGGCCTGAATCATGTGCACCTTAGTCTCCGGACTGACATCGTTTCTCTTCAGTACTTTGGAGAGGTCTCTGACAGCAGACTGTCATCTTGTATCAATGCAATTCAACTTTTAGTTTCCTGGCTGCTGGTACCAAGAGGTTTGATTATGGAACCAAGAATATGAAAGCTGTTGACAATTTCAAGATCTTCACCATCTATCATGATGCTGCCAATCATGATTATATATTTACCTACCTTTGGAAAACCTAGGTGAGTGGGAAAACTTGTCTGTGAACATATAAAAATGGTTAATGTAGCTCTGTTGAGAAAGGAAGGCTGAAAGTTGTTGTGCACCCAGAGTCACTTGAGAACAAAGGTCACTGCAAGCGGCTTCTGACACTTCACTCTCTGACCTCCAACACAGCACAATGAGGCAAAGCAATCTCCAGAAAACAAAAGAAAACTTAAAGGTATGTATTCCAGATTTTTCTTTTGAATGCACTAAAAAAAGGAAACCAACAATAAGATTATATCATAATATGATCTCTGTCACTTTCCAGAGAGGATTGTAAATAATTAAGGCTAGGGAAATCATGATTACTAAAGTCTCTAAGGTTTTCATTTCTTTAAGAAATTGGTTACACGTTTTAAGTATTTTATGTCATTGTAAGAGACCAAGTAGTTTATGATAAAAAAAATAAATTTTTCCAGGAATCATTTCAGTATGATCTATGTCAGATGCAGATTTAAGAGTCTTTTAACACAGATCCAAGCAGGATATATTTAAGTATCCCTGGGATCACAATGGTTAAAAATTAGACTTAACTGTTGTTGCTCGTCTTAGGTGCCTTCAAGTCAAATATGACACATAACAACCCTATAAACAGCAGATATGAACCCTGTCCTATCTTGTGCCTTACTCACACTTCCTGACACACTAGAGCCCATTGCAGCAGTCACTGTGTCAATCCACCTGGTCAAGAGCTCATTGCGGTAGTCATCACATCAATCCACCTGGTTGAGGGTCTTCCTTTCCATTGTTCACCCTATACCTTTCCAATTATCATGTCCCTCTTCAAGGAACTGCTCCTCCTGGAAAAATGCCCAGAGTATGTGAGGCAAAGTCTCATCATATTTTTCTCCAAAGAACATTCTGGCTGCATCCTCTCCAAGGCATAGTTTTTGTTCTTTTGGTCATCCCCGGGATGTTCAGTACTCTTCTCCAATATCAGAGCTCAAAGGCACCAATTATTCTGTTATTTCTAGTCATTATCCAGCTCCCAGATGCATAGCAATTGATCAGAAAGACCATGGCTCAAATCAGATGTACCATAGTCCTCAAGGTGGCATTATTACTCCTCAATAATTTGGAGATGGCCTTGACTGAAGACTTTCCCAGTGCAATACATTTTCTTATTCCCTAACTGCTAGTATCAAGAGTGTTAACTGTGGATCCAAGTAAGATGATATTGTTGACAGTTTGAGTCTTTTCTCCATCTACCATAATGATGCCTATAGGTCCAGTGGTAAGAATCTTTATTTTCTTGACATTGAGATGTGATCCATTTTGAATGCTGTATTCTTTGATCTTCTGCAACAAGTGGTTCAAGTCCTCCTCACTTTTAGCAAGCAAGGTTGTGTCATCTGTATAAAACATGTTATTGATGAGTCTCCCTTTGATCATGATGCCGCATTCCTAGTTCTTAATTCATACACTCCCTTCCTCTGCACACCAAATTCTATAATCCTTGAAAAAATGTGGTGATAGTAGGCATAGCTGAAGAGTGATTAATTGTCTCTCTGGAGACTAAGGTGTATCTGATACAGGCCATGGTGTTTGCTATCACCTGTTATGCATCAGAGAGTTGGACAATGACTAAGGAGGATAGAAGGAGAATTGATGCCTTTGAGCTGTGGTGCTAGAGAAGAGTATTGAGGGTACCATGGACTGCTAGGAAAACAGATTCATCCTGGAAAGTGTTAAACTGGATGGCTCCTTGGAGGCAGGATTCTGAGGCTTCATCTAACATACTTTGGACATGTTGTAAGGAGAGACTGGTCCTTGGAGAAGGACATCATGCTTGGGAGAGTGGAGGTACAGCGCAGGAGGGGAAGGCCCTTTATGAGGTGGATTGAGTTAGTGACTGGGGTAATCGGGATGGGTGTATCGACAATGCGATTGGCACAGGACAGAGTTTAGGGCTGTTGTACATAGGGTCGCTATGAGTTGCAAGCTACTCGATGGCACATAACAACAACAACAACAGTGTATGGGAATGGTTGTATGAAAGCCAATGTGAATGAAGAAAATGTACATACAATACAATGCACCTGAATGAAACACAATGTATACAAATTATGTATGCAAAGCAATACAATGTGTTTTTAAAAAGAGTTAGACAGCCAACCAAAAGGTTGATAATTCTCAGACAAGCCACTCCTAGTGAAAAAAGAGGAGGCTGACTACTCCCATAAAGATTTACAACCTTGGATAGCCGGGCTTCTCTTTCACTCATTGAGTCTACCCAGAAGTGACTCAGAACTCACTCAATGGATTTTCTGAGGCTAGGGGAAGTGGTCTATCTTTCTGTGTTTGAGTAGCTGGTAGATAGCAATGACTAGAAAGACTACACTTTGGGTTAGCAACACTTTTTTATTTTACAGTGCTGTGAGAATGAATTCAACAGCAGTAAGTTTGAGAATATAGTTGACTAAATGCATTCCATTTTATGTGTGACTTGGCAAATGTTGACAAATGCCTTTCCTAGTAGCTTACTTTCTTATATACTTTTGTTGATACTTTCTGTCGCCATTGATTCTTAAAGACTGTAACAATAACAAATATGAATTCTGTTCTATCTTGCACCATCACCATCTTTGACACACTTGAGCCTGTTGCTGCAGTCATTGTGTTTATACATCACTCTGACAGTGCTTCTTTCCTTCTCTGACCCTTACTTTCCAAGCATCTCTCTCTCTAAGTAATAGATGTTTGGGGTTTTTTGGTGGTTTGGATTTTTTGGGTTTGGGTGTGTGTGTATGCGTGCGTATTTCTTTTCATTTACATTGGAACTTGCATATAAGTAATTGAAAGTCTGTTCAAGTCAGCTCCTAGCCTTCTTTTGTCTGATGATTTTGAGCCTCTCTATCCTCTGTTTCCACGTATATAGTAAATTTGATTCCTATTTATTCCATTAGGTCCATGTAGATGCTGTTGTTGTTGCTGTTAGGTGCTGGAGAGTTGAGTATGACTCATAGTGACTCTATGAGCGGGTAACCTGAACCCTGCCTATCCTGTGCCATTCTCATCATCTCTGACGTATGAGAGTCCATTATGGATGTCACCATGTCAGTTTCTGTCATTGGGTGAGTCTTCTCTCCTTCACTGACTCTCCATCTTTACAAGTATGATGTCCGTTTCAAAGAAATAGCCTCGCCTAGTCATATGTCCACAGTATGAGAGACAAATTTTTGCCACCTATGCTTCTGAAGAGCACACTGGCTGCACATTTTCCATGGGTATAATTACCATTTATGTTGTTCAAAAATAGTATTTACAATGAGTAGGTTGTTGTTGTGGTTGAGTACCTTCAGATTGGAACTCATTTACAGCAGACCATCTAGTGGATTCTCAAAGGCAGTAAATTGTGCAGGAATTGATTGCCTGTTTTTCTCCAATGGAGCAGATGGTGGATTCAAACAAAGTACCTCTGAATTGGCAGCAAAATTCATCACCAGTATGCCACCAGTTATAAAAAAATCATGACATACTATCCATCTCTCATCTCACTCTAGCACCAAAGTCATATTTTGAAATGACCAGTCCCTTCTTCTGTGTTCAGACTTTCCCATTCTGGTCACCAATTATTATGAATTCATATTGATTTCACATATGATCTGTTTCAGACTGTAGGAGTCTAAGACAGACTGTGAAGGAAAACTGGTCATTCCTTTCTGAAATGGGTAATTGAAAATCTATTTATAAATAGCAGTAAGCACTTGATCAAAAATCACTAAATCTTGGTACTTCATCTTATTAATGCAGGAAATCTCCTCTCAGCCTATGAAAATCTCCTGGAGTATTAGCTTTAGGTCGGTTTCAACTCAATGGCATTCAACAACAACAATATTACTTTCAGTAATACCAACTGGGCTCCTGGTTTATAGATCTACTGGAACACTAATTTATGTTTCTTTCCTCTGATTAATTAATATAAGGCTATTTCTCACATGTCTTAGAATTTTCCATGGCTTTAATTATTAAAATCTTCATTTGTAGTTGGTATGAAAATATCATCTTGATAGAAATTGCAAATATGATATTTAGTCTTTCTTTTTTATCCTTTGCAAATTATAGCACACACCTCTTTCCAATATCACATGCATTTGCCCTTATTGAAAGTAATTAGAATGTTATTCAGAGTTGTTGCATTCTTTATTGTCAGTTCAAAAGGACATTGAATGTAATGGAAAATTTCCCTCATCTCTTTTTGTTTGCCACTTGCTCTGTAAGGCCAAATGTTTTGTAACCATTTCAACTATCCTCATTTTTTTCTCATTTACACATTCGGAGCTCCCCAGAATTGTGAATAATCAGAAAAAGTGTTCACTCTCTTTAAATAAATTGCTGTTGCTGTTAGTTGATTACAACACAAAGTAATCTGTGAATATCAGATCTAAACCATGTCTTATCCTGTGCCGTCCTCATCATTCCTCCCACACTGTTAATTATTATAGTCGTTGCACCAGTGCATTTTATTGAGGGCTGTCACCTTTTCAGCTGACCTGCCATTTTCCTGACAATATGTTTTTCTCCAAAGACTGACTCCTCCCAACAGCATGTGAGATGTAGTTTCACTATTCCTCTCTCTGTGAAACATCCTGGCTGCACTCTCTCCAAGACATATTTGGTCATTCTTTTGGAAATCCAAGGGATATTTAGTGCTCTTGTCCAAAACCACAACTCAGAGACAATGATTTTTCTGTCATCCTTAGTCACTTTTCAACTCCTGTTATATGCATAGCTAGTATCTAGAAAGACTATGGCTTAGATCAAGTGCACCCTAGTCTTTAAACTGACAACATTGTTCTTCAGGAATTTTGAGAGGTCCCTGATGGTAGACTTGCTAATACAAAACACCTTTTGATTTTCTAACTGATGGTATCAATGTCGTTGATTGTAAGGCCAATTATAATGATAGAATTGGTACTTTCTATCTTTTCTCCATCTCTCATGATGTTGCCTATTGGCCCAGTAGTAAGGATTTTTGTTTTCTAGATGCTAAGATGTAAGCCAGTTTGAAAGAGACAGTCATTAATCTTTTCCTGCTACTTAATTTAGCCACATTTTATTCTAATATCATGGAGGTAACTAAGATGATGTGTAAAAAGTGATTTTTCAGTATCTAAATGTATATTAATATATCTCATAATTTAAATATACTTTTAGTTTAATAATTATTAATTGAATTACTTATCTTCTTGCTTTATATATTTGTTTTTCTCAACTTTGTTTTTCTACTTAGATGCTTCTCCTTATATTTGTCTAAATAATCATAGTCATTGATGCAGTAACAAATATATGTGCATTTGAACTACATCATCAGGAAATAGCTTAACAAAGTGGCTTTCATATTACTGGTTTGTTTCATCAGCAAACAAATTTAATTTATGGTAGTGGGTTGATTTATTTTGACTTTTTGATGGAATAGATGTTGACAGAAAATACTTTTGAACTGAAAAATGTTAGGATTTAATAGATGGCCTCAGTGAGATGTTGTCCTTGGGTGGTTTTTCTTTTCAAAGCATTTATTGCCAACAATTTAAACCTCCTAAATCCAGAATGATTCAGAACTTTATAAGCATCCCTATCATTTACAACCATACTATACAGCTAAGGTTACACAGATAAAATGTTCTGATGTCCATTTAAGCATGTCTAGCCTTTAAAGTGATTATGTATTTCACAAAACATTTGGATTCCATTAAAATTTGAAACTATGAAAATTGGGAAAAAATAGCATCAACTATTCTCTGAAGTACTTTTGGATTAATTCATCTCAGATAAAAATAATAATAAAAGTATAGGCTTACAATTACATCTAAAATATTTGAAGTATATAAAAACCAATTTCTTCTCAGCTTAAAAATAAACTTACATACAATCTTAAAAGATATTTATTTTGTTTTATTCTCATGCCAACTCATTGACTACATTTAGAAGTTGTGAATAAAGTTACAAGATGTTGTTGTTGTTATGTGCCGTCGAGTCATTTGCGACTCATAGCGACCCTATGCACAACAGCCCTAAACCCTGCTCTATCCTGCGCCAACCGCACTGCCTCTGACACACCCATCCCGATTACCCCAGTCACCGAATCAATCTATCTTATAGAGGGTCTTCCCCTCCTGCGCTGTCCCTCCACCCTCTCAAGCATGATGTCCCTCTCCAAGGACCCGTCCCTCCTGGCAACATGTCCAAAGTATGTCAGACGAAGCCCCAGAATCCTTGCTTCCAAGGAGTAGCTTGGTTTAATCCTCTCCAAGATGAATCTGTTTGTTTTCCTGGCAGTACATGGTACATTCAGTACTCTTCTCCAGCACCACAGCTCAAAAGCATCCACTCTCCTTCTGTCCTCCCTAGTCATTGTCCAACTCTCTGATGCATAACAAGCGATTGCAAAGACCATGGCCTGTATCAGGCGCACCTTAGTCTCCAGAGACACACACACAAAAAAATCACAGCGGTAGAACTAAAGAAGTTTATCTTTCCCCAGATGCTTTGAATATATAGATTTTCCAAATAAATCAAGAGAATCTCATTAATAACTAATGCAATATAATTTACCTGGAAATATCATGGGTAAACTGCTCAATATCTTTACCACCATAGAATATAAAATAAAAACGTGTAATTTAAATTTGGCATTGCATTAAATAAAACATATATCTTAATTTAAATGGCATGTCATCTATCTAAATGTTAATGCATTACATCTAATAACAAATTATATCACAATGTATATTACATTTTTTATCTGAATAACTAAACACGGGTTGCAGAGAGAATTTTTTTTTTACTATTGTCTCCTTTTAAATTTTTTCTCAAAATGCTAAGAATTGGAGGGAATCTTAGAAAGCATCTAACAAAGTCTTAGAAAACGACTGAGTTCTTTCTCTACTGTATCTGTCATCATTATAGAAACTCTGTGAACCGTGATCTGAATTGCTACTGTAGCACAAAGCATGTAATTTTCCAGAGCAATTCACTTTCAAATTAAATGCTGTGGTAGCTTTGTATCAAGGAGTTGTACTCCCAAACCAAAAGTGCGTAAACCAAGCTGCTTTGTGGGAGGAAGATGGCTAGCTCTTCCAGTATTGTTTACTTCCTCTGAAAACCCACTGGCAGGTCAGCTACGAGTTGGTTCCAACTCAACAATATATAACAACAATAAAAATATTATCGTAAAGGATATCCCATCTTGGACTGATACACACTAAACAAATTAGCTTCATTATCCTTGTGTCTTTTATTTGGTTAAGTAGAACATGTTAAATATCGTATGTAGTCCTTTTATTTGTTTTAAGATAAATATTTGTTCTCATTAGTTCCTTTAACTATATACATATAATATCATCTCTTTCAAAAGTTTATTATCATATGGAAGACTGAGATAAACATAATATTCCAGGTTATTTATTTAATTACAAGGTTAAATGTATCATTATTTCCATATAGAACTCATATTACTTCAATTTAAAATTTCATTTTTCATGGTTGTAATAATTGCCAAAATTTATAAAAGTATATACTTAAACTAAGTATATTTATATATTAAAACTTCCATCCAAAGTTAAAAATATGTCAGTAAGTATACACAAATATCTTTTGTATGTGATAGTTAAAATGCTTTTTTAATTTCTCCCTTTATTATTATTTTTATTTCTTTCTGTTTTCATACACTATCTGGAGTATAAGCTAAATAAAACTGGCTTTCTCATCAAATTGATAAATGTAAAGTGGTTTTAAGAAACAGAAGAAGAGGGAGAATAAATAATAAAATAAAAAGATATGTCTTGGGAAAAGTGCAGCCAGAGTTTTCCTTAGAGGCAAAGATAGCAAAACTTCGTGTCATAATTTGGGCATGTTGATAGGAGATGCTATTCCTTGGAAATGGATTTCATTTATGGAAAGAGATGTCTTCTTTTTAAAAACGGTTCTAAGTTCACCACTCTTACGAGGAACTCTGCACAGTGGATTATTTGTTGGAATGCTAACTGAAAGACGGTCAATGGATTAAGCCCTGGGGCTAAAGATGAGACACTATGCTCTTGATCAGATTTACACAATTGACTTGAGAGTAGAACTGGCTTGTTTTTCTTTTATTAACCTTGACAAATCAGAAAGTTTTACAACTCTCCTATCTATTGAAAGATTCTTGATGGTTAAACACTCAATTACTAATTGAAAGGTTGATTGGTTGTCCTATGAAATACAACAAAAATGTGTCTTTTTCTTCTCAAAATCTGCATCAAGTCCATTGCTACAGTCATTGTGTCAATCTATCTTGTTGAAGATCTTTCTCTCTCTGCTCTTCCACCTTTCCTAGCACAATGTCTTTCTCCAAAGACTGAAGACTTGCCCAAAGTATGTGAGATGAATTTTTGCTATCCTTGCCTCTAAAGAACACATTGGTTGTCCTTCCTGGAAGATCGCCTTGATATTTTGGCAGTCCTTGATACATTCTATCCCACAATTCTTTTGCCACAATCTCTATCTAATACATCAGTTCATCTGCCTTTCTAGTCATTGTCTAATTTTCACATGTATATATGAAGCCATTGAATTTAGGATTTCTGAATATTTTATAAATATGCGTATCAAGAATGTATGGCGCATAAACAATGCTCTCATCAAGTTTTATTTTTAGTCACATATAATAAAAATTCAGTATATACTAAAATAAGACTGTAAGAATTAGAATTATTTGACAAAGTAAAACAGAAACCAAATCAATAGTGAAAAATCAAATTAAATTGTCAAAAACAAAATCCCTATTTTTAAGAGATATTATAAAATATAATGAACATATTTAAGTGGTTATGCTTAGAAATCACTGTGCCAAATATTTTGTACATATCATGAACAAAAATATTCCAAATTGTAAATCTTTTGTGTGTGTGCTTATACAGAATAATTCAATATCATTTCTAGCATTGAAGCCTTCATTGCCATATACAGAAAAAATAATTTTTACTTTTTTGTTACAAAATAGACAAATTCAGTGATATTTCAGACATGTGAAAAATAGAAAATATTTAGAAAGCTTAAATAAAGCCCACATCTCTGTGTCAGTGTATGCTGAATCCATACTTGTGGGATGAATCCATTTGGAAATTCTTAAAAATTTTGGAATTAATTGCCAGTCCCCTCTTGACTGATAGAGGAGGATTGTCCATGTTTCAATCTCCATCTGTCTTAGTTTTATGCTGGTGTATGTGATTCATTTTACATATTCCTCTGGTTCTCCCATTCCTATAGGCGAGCAGAAATGTGAACATTCATTTCCTCATCCCAGCAAGATGGTTCACCCTGTGTCTTTTCCCAATCATTTGCTTTTTGTTAAATCCAAAATCTCTTGCAGAGTCATTAGGATATTTGTCTTTCAGTTAATTTCATTTTCTCCCTGAGGCAGACATAAATAGACTTTGCTCAAAGCCATGATGGACACGCAAGGCTTCACAGGACTCAATCCCCTTTCCTGGAGAAGTGTAATGGTGGACTGGGAAACACATAGAGAGGCTCTGGTGTCAATCTCACCGACAGCTGATTAGGGTTGTGGTGACAAGACCCTTTACCTCTCTGGATCTGCTTCCTCAACATGGGGACAGTGATTATTGTACTTTCATCCTAAGGTTGTACATGGACTATAAAGTGACTACTATGACTACTGTTTAGGACATGAAGATTCTACAGAGTATTAGTTAATCTTTCCCATCACTTTGAATTGTCAGCTTTATTTACTCTCCAAAATTGCTCTAATTGCATTGTACTATTGTTACAAATATTTCTAACACCAAATAAATTCATAGATGGTCCTTGCCTGGTATTATAGTCTGTAGTGTATTGCACTGCTAAAAAACAACAACAAAAAAGGCTGCAGTGCACATCTTTGGTGGTTTAAATTGACTGGTTTTTCTACAGGAGATGAGGAATCTCCTAGTTTAAGATGTACATCCTTGAACTCCAATGGTTTCAAGGCCTTTGAGTTAACAACGCAACTCCCTATCAATAATGTTACCAGAGCTCCATAGGTATTTAATCCATATGCTGTGCACATAACTTGAGAAGCTGGACTACATATAAAAGAATGAAGCATCAGAATTGGAGGAAGACTCATCAAAACTTGCATTATGCAAATGACACAAGCTTGCTTGCAGAAAGTGAAGAAGCCTTCAAGAACTTACTGCAGAAAATCAAAGATCATTGTTGTTATTAGATGCCACTGAGTTCGTATCACCCATGCATTTCAGAGGCTGTAAACATAATGTTGCCTATGGTCCAATAAGGAATTTTGTTTTAGTAATGTTAAAATATAACCCGAATTGAATATTGTAGTTTTTGATCATTTGGAGCAAGTATTTCAAGTCTCTTCACTTTCAGCAAGAAATGCTGTGCTGTCTACATGATGTGGGTTGCTGATGAGTCTTCCTCAAATCTTGATGCCATGTAGTTCCTTGCATATTCCAGCTTCTTGAGTGATTTGCTCAGCCAACAGACTGAAAAGGTATAGAAAAATATACAACTCTGACACGCCTGTCCTGACATTAAAACATGCAGTATTGTTCTGTTTCATCTGCTTCTTGGTCTAGGTAAGAGTTTTGCATGAATACAATAAACTGTTCTATACTTAGAGTCTTCTTAATCATAGACACAATTTTTTTTATGATTCACACAATAAAATGCTTTTGCATCATCAATAATCCACAAGTAAGTGTCCTTCTGGCATCTCTCTTTCTGCCAAGACCTACCTGTTATCCCTTAAATCTACCTCTTCTAAATCCAGTTTTAATTCTGCCTCTCAGTAAATCCACTGTTCTGGCCATTTTTTTATAATTTTAACATGATTTTATTTGCATATAATATTAATTATAACATTTGATAAATTGCACAATGTGTGGGATCCCCTTTCTAGGGAATAGGAACAAATTTGAATCTCTCTTTTTAAAAAATTTTATTCTAGTTGATTGTCTTCCATATTTGTTGGTAGAAAGTGGTCAGTACAGCCAGACTTACCTCTTTCCTGGAAAACCTCAATTGGTATTCAATCTATTCCTGGGACTTTATTTTTTCTGACACCTTCAGTGATGTTTGGATTTCTGTTTTCTATGTTATTGGTTCTTGATTATCTGCAACTTCCTGAAATGGGTTTTGGCTAATTCTTTTTGGTACATACTATGTATACTTTGCATGTTCTTTTGGAGCATCCTGCATAAGCCAAGATTTTCTACCAACATTTGCAGGTTGAAATTGATGAAATATGCAATTAAGATGCTTTAGTAATACTGCGTGACTGGAATGTGAAAGTTGGATTAAAAAAAAAAACAAGAAGGACTGATATTTGAGAAATATGGCCTTAGTTACATAAATTAGAGAGAGAGACTGATGTCTATTCACTTCAACTTCATCTGATGGGCTACACAGGTACTATATTGACTACATCTATAGTCAATATTTATCTCTACTTGCATTCTTAATCAGTATATTTGGTACTAGCAGTTAAAAGACTAGGAGATATATTGCACTGGGAAAGTCTGTTGTCAAGGACTTCTCCAAATTATTGAGGAGTGATAATGTCAGTTTGAGGTCTAAGGTGCAGCTGATTCAAGTCATGGTCTTTTCAGCCACTTACTACGCATCTGAGAGCTGGACAATGACTAAAGATGACAGAAAGGGAATGAATGCCTTTGAACTGTGGTGTTGGAAAAGAGTGCTAAAGATCCCATGGACTGCCAAAAGAACAGATACGTTTTAGAGAATATGCAGTCTGAGTTCTCCTTGGAGGCAAGGATGATGAGGGTTCATCTCACATATTTTGATATGTTGCTTAGAGAGGGATATAATGTTAGGAAAGGTGGAAGAGCAGCAGCAGAAGACCCTCAACTAGGTGAGCTGACAATGGTGACTGCAGCAATTAGCTTGACTGTATCAGAGATTGTGAGAATGTCATTGGACAGGACAATGTTCAGATTGGTTGTCACAGAGTTGCTATGAGCCTTAGTCAACTTGACAGCACCTAAAAACAACAACACATCTATAGACGAATTGGTGGAGCAGCTCAATATCAGCAAATAAAAGCAGGACAGGGGCTGATCTTAGAAAAGGCCATCATCTGCTTATGTAAATTCTGATTGAGATTAAGAAAATGAAAACAAGTCCATAAAAAATTAACTATAACTACTCTCGGATTTTACATAGCAGATACCTTTGATATGTAAACATTCCCAGCATATTGACGAAAAGAGAAAATTTCCTGATCAATTTTGTGAATCTATAATGATTTAGTAACAATATTTGGAATATGAAACACAAATAAAGAACAACCCATAGTTCATTCTAAAGCAAAATGTATACACATAATTCTAAATAAATTACTGAGTCTAACTAACATAGTTATTATTTCACACTAATTTAAATATTGCTATACATATGAGTAATATTTTGAAAAAACAATGACAATATCAATGCTTCTGAAAATATAATTAAGTGGCCATTTCAAAAGCAAATAAACTCATGTACATATTTTTTTAAAAAACCCAGTTTAGCAAGTGTTAAAAACCTACAAACTTCTCAGAAAAAAAAATGTTAATAACAAGTAAAAGGCATTATCATTCTGTAAAGCAAGATATTAGGTGTATTCACATAAAAGTCAGAATAGCACTAATAATATTAGTATTTCCAGAACTTTTTAGTCTCCCCTGTAAGATAAGGCATAGCACAATTAGGTACAATTCTTGAGAAAAAAAGAAAAATATTGTCTAAATACGTTGCACAAATATAAAAGAATAATGAAGTGAGAATTCAAGAATAAAAATACTTGTAAAGTAGCCAGATACCAGAAAAATATATACAATATGACATTCCTACACACATACCAAAAATAACCTTTATGGGAGTGTTGAAATTTAACAAACTACCTTCAGATGTGCATTTAAAAAAATGCAGCTTCTGTATTTCTGCATGTAAATCTTAAGTGATTTCATATTTTCACCAATGCCTTACTGTTAGTTTGGGGAGAATATGTAAAGATGATAGACTTTTTAATTTTTATTATTATTAAGATAGTATCTTCAGTGAAGCTTCTTGTGGCTTTAGTGCAAAATGTATTCTAGCACCAAAGAAGTTTACTCCACTTTGAGATACTTACTGCTATGAAATGTAATGAAAAGTATTGTAATAAATTCCTACTGGGATGAATCATGTAGTCTTATAGTGTCTACAAAATTTGCAGGAGTGGTCCTAGAATAGAAAGTTGAACACTTTATATGTGGCTATTGTCCAATTTATGACTAGAGGTGTATGAACCGTTTCCCAGTTTTGTCATAAAACAGAAAAATTTCCTGTAGAGATGTGTATTCACACATTCTTATTACTGATAATATGTATATCCTTTCTATTCCACATTGTCAAAATGGCTAGAGTTTATGCATTTTTCTGTGGCTTTATTAATTTTTGTAATTGTTTCCATATTTTCTCTTTTAATGATTTCTGTTGTAATGAAATGGTGAAGTAAAAGAGGTACACAGAAGATTTCCACGATTACTTTGAGAAGACAAAACTAAATATAACAATTGAAAGTACAAAGAGCTGGAGTTAGAAAACCAAAAGGGAAGAACGTGATCAGTATTTTTTTTTAAGTTATTAGAACTGACCCTCCAAAGGGAGATGGGGGAGGAGGCAGCCATGTTCTTCCTGGTTGGCTCCTCCCAGGGTTTCTGTGACTTCTTGTTGTCAGAGAGAGCATGGTGGTGCATGTGCAGGTATTATGGCAAGCTTTTGGAATCGAGTGCTTTTTTTGGGCTTGTGTCTGACATACAGGACTGCTCTGCCCCCAGGAGCGAGGCAAGCCAGGCTTGGTCTAGGATCTAATGCAGGAGAGGGCTTTAAGCCCCAAGGGGAGAGGGGAGAGGAGGTGACCATGTTCTTCCTGGTTGGTTCCTCCCAGGGTTTCTGTGACTACAGGTTCAAATTGTTTTCCTGTCAAACATTCTTCTAGGTGGTATAGCACTGGTCTGTGAGTTGCTGTACAGAGGTAACTCATGGTGCTGTGATGCTGAACACTGTGACACTGATGTGTGGTGAACAGTGTTGGCTGGAGCTCCCCAACTAAAACGAGCATGAGTGGCATCCTCTTCTAAAATGGCTTGCCTCCGGAAACTCTATGTACAAACAGTGCTCAGGCCTTTCGTTCATAAGGTCGCTATGAGTTGTCTATGACTTGATGGCACCTAACAACAACAACAACAGAACTGACACAAATTCAAACCTTTGTTTGTAACTCTTGAAAGTTTCTATAGGAAGAAACTTAAAAAAATCCAGGAAGAATCAAAAGAAGGTAAGAGGAATATTCAGAGTCACTGTGGAAGCAGGAGTGGCATCCACTTTTTAGATAACATGCATCCAGAAAATCTATGAATTTTGATAAACATCAATAGTTGTAGAAGGGTTTCAGGCCTTTTATTCATAGTCACAATGAGTCATGCTTGACTCAAAGGCAATCAACAACAACAACATACTAAAAAAGTATTGCACAGACCCATCTCAGGAATTATATTTGATCAAGAACCAGTGATAATGAAGGAAAAGTTCAAGCTACATTTAAGGCTTTGGAAAACAATAAGGTATGAATTGATGGAATACCAATTGGTATATTTTAACAGATCCAGTCCTGGGGTCTATGTCAAGAAATTTGGAAGACATCTATCTGGGAAACTGACTGAGAGAGATCTATATTTGTTTACATTCCAAAAAGTTTCTCCAACAAAATGTGGAAATTATCACACAATATAATAAAGATAATATTTAAGTAAAATATTACTGAAAATTATTAAAAATTACTGGAACAGTACATCCAAAGTCTGGATGCCAGAAATTCAAGCTGTATTCAGAAAGAACTGTGGCAAGAGGGATAACATTGCTGATTTCAAGTGGATCTAGGCTACTAACAGGGAATAATAAAGTTATTTACTTGTGTGGTATTAAATATGCAAAGCCATTTGACTGAGTGGAGTACAATAAATTATGACTACCATTGTAAAGAATGGCAGAACACTTAACCTTGTTCATGAGAAGCCTATATCTAGAAACAGTTATCAGAACAGAACCAGGGGTGATGCATGATTTGAAATCAAGAAAGGTGTGCATTAGGGATGTATCCTTTCCCCATACTTATTCAATCTGTATGCTGAGAAAATGATGCACGAAGTAGGACTATATGAAGAAGGTAGCATTAGGGTTAGAGAAAGATTCATCAATAATTTGTGTTATAACCATGATACTATCTTGCTTCTGAAAGTGTGGACTTTAAACACTTGATTCAGAAGATCAAACACTACAGTTTTCAATAGATTTCATTTCAACCAAAGAAAACAAAACTTCTCACCATTGGACCAACAGGCAACATCATGATGGATGGAGAAAAGATTGAAGTGACAACTTTGTTTTACCTGGATGCATAATCAATATGCATGGTAGCAACAGTCAAGATTAAAAACAAAACAAAACAAAACAAAAGCCAAAAAACCCCAAACAAACCATGTTGCTCTAGGAAAAATCTACTGCTTAAGACCTCTCCACAGTGCTAAGAGTAAGGATGTCAGTTTAAAATGAAGGTGTGCCTGATGCAAGCCATGGCTTTTCATCTGCTTCATATACATCTGAAAGTTGGACAAAGAATAAGAATAGCAAAAGAAGAACTGATGCTTCTCTTCTGAATTGTGGTGTTGAAGAGCAGTACCCTCAACAAGAAGGATTCAAACAGTGCCTGTAACACCAGGCGAAAGCAAAGCAGATATCACGAGGATGATGCAGAAGAGGACAATGTTCAGGCCTATTGTTCATCGGGTCTCTATGAGCGGTAATCAGTCCGATAGCACATAACAGCAATGATAAAGTCCTGTTAAGTTTAGAATGTGTGCCCCATGTGCTTTATCTAAGGCTAAAAATATGAGGACCTTGAACAATAGCTCTCACTGATCCTGGCTCTTGAGCTACGGTTCTTTGTGTAATCTCTTCGCTCCTGGTGTCACCTGAACTAGCATTTCCTTCTGAGCAATAAGAAAAGACAAAACAGTCAATGTAAGCCAGGCTAAGCGCTCTCGCTCACACTCGTGCTCTTTACTATGAGAAGTATGTTCAAAACAACTATGAGATATCATCTCACCCCAGTCAGAATAGCAAAATTTAACAGCAACAAATGCTGGCGAGGTTGTGGAGGAACTGGAACACTTACTGTTAGTGGAAGTGTAAAATGGTGCAACCACTGTGGAAAGTGGTGTGGCGCTTTCTCAAAAGGTTGCAAATAGAGATACCATTTGATCCAGCAATTCCACTACAGGGACTATACCCTAAAGAGACCATAACCACCATCCAAGCAGATATATGCACAGCCATGTTTATCACAGCTTTGTTCACAATAGCAAGGAGTTGGAAATAATCTAAGTGCCCATCAAAAAACGAAGGGATAGAGAAGCTGCATTATATTCACACAACAGAATACTACGCTGCATTGAAAAACAAGGACCTCATGCAATATTATTCAAAACAGGTGACCCTTGAGGACATTATACTGAGTGAAGTATTTCAGTCACAAAAAGACAAATACTGCATAGTGCCACTGTTGTAGAATAAGACTAACATCAGGGTTGGGGGGTAAGACTGAGAGAAATTGGATAAATTATGTATACTACATTGAAACAGACAAGGGAAAGAACAGATTAAAAGTGATATATGATTGGGTATTATGATTATCACAAGAGTCCAGAATGAAGGCTGCATAGTGAAGTATACTCGAGGCAGGGGCCCAGGGAAGGGGGGGTATTGTATACCAATGAAGGAATTTTTCTTTTTTCTTTTCAAAGAGAAGAGTAAAGGAGGGGAGGGGTGGGCAGGGAGAAAAATGCAATAATTAATAAATGGAAATCCAAAATCTCTGTAAATGTTCATTAAAATTAAAAAATAAAAGAAAAAAACTAAAGTATATTCACACAATGGCACACTACGCAGCACTGAAAAACAAGGAACTCAGGACATATTACACACATTGATTAAGAAAAATACATAGAGGGCCTTGATCATCTGAAAGAGTGGGCCTCTTTCAGAACTCTGAGGGCCTTAGCTCAGAAGAAATTTAATCCTGCTAACAAGACAGGAGTGGACATAGAAGTACATCACCTTCCTGCATCAAGCCTTAGTTGAGACCAATGTCTAGTCTTCTAGAACTTAGCTATAGATGTACCATTTATGCAGCCTTATGCACAGAAACAGTGGTCACCATATGTGTAGTTGTGATGTTACACTGTCACAGAGTGGGAGATAATTTCTGCTGTCCACAGTGCCTGTGATGTGTGTCTGCCCTCTTCCATCCACCTCCACTGCTTTACAATGAATGTCTCTCATATTTTCCCAAAATAAAGGCTGTTTACATTCCTTTCAGTTACTATTCCTGCCTTTTAGAAAACATGATTCCACATGACAAATAACACAAAGAATTGGTACTACTTTTCAACCAAGTGTTTTTAGTTTGTGGAGGATTTTTATCACCCAATTGAGTCTGCTTCATAGGAAGAGCCAAAATAAATAACATAAAAATATAAAACTCAAAACCCCCCACAAACTCTCATTGTAAGAGTTGAAACCAGCATTCCATTGCATTTTTGAGGCTATAAATCATACATGATGAGATTGCATAAATGGTACGTAAGTCTACCGAGAATGGCCTCACATATCTTCAGCTCCTAGAAATATATACAATTGTGTCAATCCATCTTACTCAGGATCTTCCCCTCTTGAACTGCCTTTCCACCCTTCTAAACATGATGTTCTCCCCACAGACTGATCCCTCTTGGCCACATGCCAAAATATGTGAGATGAGCTTCAAAGTCCTTGCCTCCAAGGAGCAATTTGATTTCACACTCTTCAGGACAAACCTGTTGGGTCTCTTGGCAGTCTACAGTAAATTCAATACTCTTCTCCAGCACCACAACTCAAAGGCATTAATTCTTTTTCTATCATCTTTAGCCATTGTCCAGCTCTCTTACGCATAAGAAATAATTGTGAAGACAATGGCCTGTATCAGGTACACCTTAGTATCTATACTCACATTGTTGCTCTTCAACACTCTGGAGAGGTACCTGACAGCAGAGTTTCCTAATGCAATGTGTCAATTTCCTGACTTCTGGTGCCAAGAGTGTTGATTGTGGGACCTAGAAAGCTTAAATGTTAACAACCTCAATCTCTTCTCTATCATTGTGATTGTCTATTGGCCCAGTAGTGAGAATCTTTATTTTTCTTTCTGTTAAGTTTCAATTCATGTTGAATATTGCAAGTTGTGTCATCTGCACAACGCAGGTTGCTGATGAGTCTTCCTCTCATCCTGATGCCACATTCTTCCTCAGAAAGTCCATACCTCTATCTCTATGTAACTATTCAATTATATCATGTAAAAGCTCAAAGGGACACAACAATTGGATGGGGGATAGAATCCATCACAACATATAAACATACAAAGAAAATATATCACTAGTTAGAACCAAGAAAGCATCTCTACAGGGAAGATACGCTTTCACAGACAAGGACCATCCCAGAACTCCGTCAGGATTGTTTCCTTGTAGAAATGTAGAAAATGGTCTTTCTTTTCTTTGCATCCCATGATTTTGGAATTTGGAAAACTTCTCTGAGCTGGATTATATAGAGCCTGGAATGTTTTCACATGAGTCACTACCCTCTTAATGGAGTAGTTTGCACACCTGACTGGCTATAGATCATTGGTGCCATTTGCAAATGAGAAGTGAGAGAATGGGTAGTCTAGGAGGAAACTAATTAGTATTCACAAGGAGTGGTGAAAATTTTCTGTTTGTGTGTACACAGGGTACAGTGACATCACCAGCATTGTGTGTTACTCAATGATAAATCAAGGCGTCATCTCTTCCTCCTTATCATCCCTCATGTCAGCCCATATCAGATTCCTAAATAATGTTTTAATAATATGGGATTTTAAAATGTTTAAGATGCTTAAGGATAGTATTTCCTAGATTATATGAGTATTTATAACAAGATTACTTACTTTGCAAAAAAATTTCTACCTTCAATTATACCATTAGTAGTTGTTGTTAAGTGCCATCGCGTCGTAGATGACTCATAGTAACCATATGAATGACAGACCTGAACACTTGTGTAACTTTGGTTATTTCTCCACGTTCATAGATTTTTCTAGAGGAAAGCTATTTCGAGAGGGGATAACACTCCTGCTTCCGAGCTTGTTTTTATCGGGAAGCTCAACCAAACACTGTCCACCACGCGTAACCATTATGTCATTTGACACATCTGTGTCACAGTATTTAGCATCACATCAACCATAAGTTATCTCTGGACAGCAATGCACAGACCAGTGCTTTACCACTTAGAAGAATATATGACAAAAAAAAAATTTAAACCAGGCCTGAGGGCCACAGATTAAAATAGTCCACCTTGGGCTTGGTAGCATAACTTTCTGTCTACTAGGCCAACATAGCTGTCTTGATTATGTCGTTGTTATTATTGTTAAGTGTCATCGAGTCACAGACAACTCATAGCAACCCTATGAATGGAAGACCTGAACACTTGTATTACTTTGGTCATTTTGACATGTTCATAGATTTTTCCAGAGGAAAGCCATTTCAAGAGTGAATGACATTCCTGCTCCCAAGCTTGTTTTAATTGGGAAGCTTAACCAAACACTGTCCACTATGGTAACTATTATCACATTTGACACATCAGTGTCAAAGTGTTTAGCATCACAACAACCATAAGTTACCTCTGTACAGCAATGCACAGACCAGTGCTATACCACTTAGAAGAATGTATGACAAAAAGCAATTTTAACCTATTGAGGTTTTAAATAGAAGGCCTTCTCACATCCTCTCACTCCCAATAGCAAATCAACCTTCCTCCCTAATGCTCACCAATCCAGCCAGCAGGCTTCTGTAGAACCTGGCTCCTGTGGATGGCTTTCAAAATGGATTCCAGCCCATTAGTAGTTACAGTATTATTAATCAATATTTTTTAAAATATTTCTACTACTTTGTTTTCAATTATTAATTCATATCAAAGAAGTGATTCATGTAGGTTTACAAACACTAATTAACAAGTTATTATAGCCAAAACACCAGAAACTATGACAAAACCAATGGTTATAAAAATATTGGCAACATGGGGGGGAAAGGCCACCAAAACCCAAATAAAACTGAAAACATCACATTCTTGCAGGACATTCACCCAAACCACAATTCAAGGAATCATTGTGATTAGGTAATTATGTCAGGTCTGAGTGACATGGATTATAAGATTAAAAAAAAAAAAGCAAATTAGCACAGGGTTTTAGCCTTGAGGGTATATAAATATTTATAAGCTGGGCTTACTTCACAAGTGTGTGTGTAGGTATAGCTTTTGGGGTGTTTTGAATAATAGAAGAAAATAACTAACTCAATACTATAAATTTGATTCCAACTCAAAGTATCCTTCCAACAGGTGTCCGAGACTGTAAATCTTAATGACAGGAAAATGCTCATCTTTTAGCTGTGAAACTACTGGTGGAAGAGAGCTGCTTTTTCTTCTAAACAAATGGTTCAAACTCAATTCTACAATGCTTCAAAGACAGGTCCATGCTTCCAAATGCTCACTGCCTTGAAAACTCCATAAATCATTCCACCCTACTCACATGAGCTTGCTATGATTCAGAGCAAACTGGAAAGAAGAAAAATAAGTTTTTTGTTCATTTATCCTTTTGCCTATCAATGGGATATTTTCTTTCCATCTCCAAAACTACAATTCCAAGAGATTGATTCTTCTTCTGACAGTAGATTCTACCAACACATCTTTTGATTTCTTGACTGTTATTACCAATGGTGTTGATAGTGGATCCAAGTAAGATGAAATTGTTGATAATTCCTATCTTTTTTCCATCTATTATTATGTTGCCTAATGGCCAAATGTCTCTGATTTTTGTTTTCTTGATATTTAAACATAGTCTGTATTGAAAGATGTAATCTCTAATCTACTATGGGCTAGGTTATCAGAAAGCAAAACAAAACAAATGAACAACCCTGATTGATTCCACTTCTGGTGACCCTCTCTCAGGTAGCCTAGATTTTAAGTTTAAATGGATGATGTTATCTTTATTTCTGACGTGAGTGGCGGGTGGATTTGAGTTCCCAGCATTTTTGTTATCAGCCCAACATCTAATACATTACGCTACGAGGAGTTCAAGCATTTAAGAAAGCAAGGAGAATCTTCCTTATTATAATAGCAGGTACTTTTCTGTCTAGTGATTACCTGTAACTAATTTCCATCCTGAACCTGAACTTGGTCCTGATCATATACTAAACCCTAAACCTGACCCTGGACATCAACCAAGACCTGTTTCTGGCCTGGGCCCTATTCCTGGCCATGTACTCCAGGTTCCCTCCAAGGGTTGGTGACATCCTATTTTATGTGTAAACTGGCTGTTAGGGCTGTTCTGCATGACAGAGGTTTTAAAGTCATTAATGTGAAAAAAAAAAGAAATTCTTCCAATTGTTACAGTTGATACTACAGTGCAAATTGTTTAGAGAAAATGTTAGTATTGTGTCAAAAAGTCTTAATTTCTAATTTTCTTTTACCATTAAGAACAAATATCAGTTCCTCACCTTGGTAAAGAACAGTTTGTCTGGAGCTGAGTGATGACCCAATATCCCTAACTCCTTCTCCTTCTGATATTATTCATGATCCCCTGAGCCTTCTTCTCTTCCACACATCTGAAATGTGGCATTTGCTATTTCTGCTCTACAGGTGTCGATTGCCCCACAGCCATGTAGAACCTTTATTTTTTTCTAATACTATGATTTTATAACTTGGAAAAGTGGCCTGAGCTGGATTGCATGGATATTGAAAGGGACTCACAGGAGAGTTACTAACCTCTTTTTGATGGAGTGATTGGCATGCCTGAGTGTGTGGGTGTCACTTGTGTTACCCACTTTGGAAATGAGAAGTGAGAAGGAATGCAGAGTCTGGAGTGGACCAATGAGTACTCACAAGAGTAGTCAAAATGAACTTTACAGTAAATGAAAAGTGGGGGAGACCTACCTGGAGAAATGAGGACAGTAACAGAGTTGAGGATGACACAACTCTTGATAGTGCTAAACAGTGGCTTCTTCGAATCTACATTTCCTTGAGACCTTGAAAATAACGTCACCTAGGTCCTCTGAGGACACCAATGGAGGGCAGTGATTGATGGGCAGCTCTCTTGCCAGGGGTTAATTCCAAGGGTCTCTCTTAGCTTATGAGCAGAGGCTTTAGCTCTTTCTTATTTTAGTTAGGTAAAATCTTTCTGATCCATTTTTAGTTGTATTATGGGGCAAGTAAAAAGAAATACCATTTGAAGCTTAAAAGCGTAGGTGTAAGCAACCTCAGATAAACATGAATAAGTGTGACATGCCAGAATAACTTGATCCTAGAGCACTCAAGCTTCCCCTGCACATTCTCTAGTCATCTACTCCAGTGAAGTGTGAAGTGTGTTGTGTGATTGTTTACAGTATGGGCTCTGGAGTTTACAGGTCTCCTTAGAATACGGGCAAACAAGGGCAGCTCCGTGGAATTGCATGTGGTCAGGACTGGGCTCTATTTAACTGAGATAAGACCAAGACAAAGACATTCCTCTAGGTCGTATAGCCCTGGTGTACATGTTGCCATCCCACGGTCACTTGTGGTTACTGTGAAGTTGAACACTGTGACACGGATGTGTCAAATGCGTTAATGGTTGGCTACCCAATGTGGACTGAGAGTGGGGTGGAGCTCCCCGATTAAACAAGCGTGGAAGGAGGAGTGGCATCCACTTCCATAATAGCTTGCCTCTGGAATCCCTATGAACTTGGAGAGAGGATGAAAGGCACCCAAGCGTCAAGGACTCTCCTTCATAGGGTTGCTATGAGTCGCCTGCGACTCGACAGCACTTAACAACAACAGCAACAATAAGATAATATTGGGCATTTTACTTCAGAAACCAAAATTACTTTTAAAGACACATGATGACCTCTAGCAATCCTTCTTGAGTTCAGCCATTACTTTATGTATGTTCTGACATAGAAACATTGATTAGCCCTTGTAACAGTGGATTGTGTTAAGATGAGGAAATATGTAAGAAAGATTCTAGTGGCCTCAGTTCATGGGAAATAGTTGGTCAGGGTCAGAAGCATATAGAAGTCTTTGTCCATGGTGCTCAATCTATGAGTTCTTTGACGTGGAGAGGGATGCTTGAAGAATTGAGCTTCCCAGTGGCAAAAGAAATAAGACAAAGAGCTCCCTGCCAGCCTGCCACAAGAGAAGAGATAGGTATGAGGTTGGTCATTAGCACCAGCTGACACTTGGGGACTGAACTGTTGGGACAGTGTCATTTCCCTGGGCCTTTTCCCTGAGCAAAATATTCCAGGCAGCACTCCTTGGAATCTGCCTACATCCAACAGGGTTTATTGAGGAAATAAGTTGGTGAGTAGGGAAAGCAAAAAACATCATTCAACCCAAATCCACACTTTAGTACAGCAGTCCCAAAGCACAATTTCTCAATTAGGAAAAATCCTAGTTTAGCTCAGTAACACAAATCCAAATCATACAGCAAGATTTACCTGGCAGCAGATATAAGTCAGCTTCTCCTTAATCATCCAGCAAAGCCTTTAACTGTCACCTTTATCTCCAGGCTCTCTCCTCTAGTTACACTTTGCCACAGTTTCTCCACAGTAATCCTACAATCTCTCCACCATCATCACCAGGGTCTCACTCTCAACAGGACCTTGCTTCAGTCTCCTTCAAATTTTGCTACCTAATACAGGAAGCACTCTCTCTTATCCTAGTCTTACAGGTGTTAATGTTCTGCATGACCATGTGTCTGCAGTTAATGTAGCTGGAGATCAGAGGAGCCTAACTGTAAAGGAGCGGGGGCAGGGGGGGAAGTCAACTTTTATGCAGATGATATAACATTGCTTGCTGAAAGTAAGGAGACCATGAAATATTTGCTGCAGAAAATCAATGATTACAGGCTTCAAAATTGATTGCATATCAACATTAAGAAGACAAAAATCCTCACCACATAGACCAGTAAACAGCATCATTATAGATGGAAAAAAAGATTAAAAGTATCAACAATTTCATTCTACTTAGATCTACAATCAGTGCTCCTGGTACCAACCATCAGGCGATTAGGATATGTACATATTGTATTGGGGAAGTCCACTACCAGCGACCTCTCCAAATAACTGAGGAACAATGATGTCAGTTGAAGACTAAGGTGTGTCTGATTCAGGCCATAGTGTTTTCAGTCATTTGCTGTGCATCTGACAGCTGAATAAATGAAAAAAAAACATAAGAGAAGGATAATTGATCATTATATGTCCTTGAGTTCAAACTGACTCCTACGTGACCCTCTAGAGGATTTTCAGATTATTAACGACATGAAAGGAGAATGCGTATCTTTCTCCCTCAGAGCAGCTGGTGGATTGCAACCACCTGCATTTGGGTTGGCAACATAACACCTTACCCACTAAGCCAATACCTTTATTATATGTCTCTGTTTCTCTGATTTCACTATCTCTATCTCTGTGTCCCTTTCATTGTCTCTTTCACAGTTGTTTTGTTATTTACACACTAAGAATCCAATGAAGCATTTTCCCCAAAAATTAGTAAAGGGAAGGATAGAGAGACTTTGACTTACATACTTTGAAGATGTTATGAGGAGGTGACAGTCCTTGGAAAAGAGCATTATGCTTAGAAAAGTAGTAAAGTATCAGCAAAAGTGAGGAAGTCCCTCAGTTAGATAGATTGATACAGAGATGTCAAAAGTAGGATTAAGCAAAGCAGAGATTAGAGAATGAAACAGAATCAGACAAGACACTGTCTTACTTGTGGTGTCATTGAGTCAAGTTTAATATTTGTTACCTTATGACAACTACCACCTAATTTTCTTACTAATTTTGCAAAAATGGGCTCTTCTCTTATATTCACTTGCATCGAACTCTGCTTTGAATAATAAATAATCCATGTTAGGCCTATGCGATTTGGATATTATTTACTTAGCAAATAGACTATATTGATTATGGAAAAGAGATCTTTGTTCAGTGCAACATGCAGTGAATGCACATTAAAGACACTTTATTGGTGGCTGTAAAGGTGGTTTTCAGTGTTAGGCAGCCACAAAAAGCAGTAGGTAAAACTGTAACTTTGAGTAACTTGGCAGGCACAGTATAGTTTTATTTAGCCTTTGTCTACTTTTGAGCTCCTGGTAATTGTCTTTCCTGTGTTACAAAAAAAGATGAGGTCATAAAGTAATTGGCCAGTTTGCTAACAGAAATAGAAGAGGTTAGCAAAAGCCCATAAATTGGAAATACTTCTGTGTTTTAGTAACCAACTTCTTCTCTACTCTCAAACATGAATAAACTGGGGAAAAGTGAGAGGATTAGTGAGATTCCCCATTTAAATAGTATGAGAGAAAAAGAACAGATGAAGGAATTTTCTTCTCATCTAATCCATTTGATTCTGTTCAGTGCAAGGAGGCTAGATTTTAACTGAGGGGAAAATCACAGGGCAAAAGACCAAAATATAAATTCTATTTTAAATATGTGTTTATGAAAGAACAGTGGGTGTATTACTGGCCCAAGGAGCTCACTTGGAAGAAATGGATGAGAAGTATGTAGGGATTTTGAAAGAATTGTAAGGCCAAAGAAACAATGACTTTGGAATGAAAAGTCTTGTGATTGTTCAAAGAGTCTCAAAACAGCATTAGGGCTAAATCCTACTCTGATTGGGAAGGAATGTGACCCACAGTGATTTGGAAAAAATTTAGGGCTGTTTTGTGGATACACAGAATGACTTACTACAGGGTAAGATACATAATACTAATATATGTTATGATTCATTAAAATTATGTGGTAGAAATATATGAGAGTGTGGTGTGCATAGCTCCCATTTCTTTGGCATCAACATTTTTAGCACTATCTTCCTCCCTCTAATGTCTTATGCTCTAAGAAGTCTCCAGCTTTAGTGGACTAGTTCATACAGAATTGTTTTTCTATCCTAAAAGCCTCTCTAGCAGTTCAAAAATATTCTGTAGGAGAAAGATGGACAATTTCCTCTTGAGAGATTGATTTATGACCTCTGAAACCTACTGAAAGATCAGATGTGAGTAGATTATTACTCCACAGCAATCTTTTTGTTGTTGTTAAGCGCCTTTGAGTCAGCTGCCACTCTAAGCGACATTATGAGCGTTAGACCGGAACCTGATCCTATCCTGTGCGATCTTCACCATCTCCAGTATGCTTGAGCCATTGATAGAGTATCAATCTATCCTGCTAAAAGTGTTCTTTTCTTAAGCTGATATTCCACCTTTCTTAGCATGGTGTCCTTCCCCAAGGACTAGCCTCTCCTAACAATATGCCTAAAATATATGAGATGAAGCTTCGCCATCCGTGCCTCAAAATAGCACCCTGGTCACACTTTCGCCAAAAGAAATTTGCTTGTTCTTTTGGTAGTCCATGTATTCTTCTCCAATATCAAATTTCAAAGACAAAGATTCTTTTTCTGTCATCTTTATTCATTGTCCAAATTTCACATATATAAAAATTGAAAAGATCATTGTACCGGATACAACTTAGTCTTTAAACTGAGGCTCTTACTCTTCAGCATTTGGAGAGATCCTTGACAATAGATTTTGCCATTGTGATACATCTTTTGATGTCCTGACTTCTGGTTACAAAGGTTAATGTTCCAAGTAACAAACTCAGAAAAATGGCTGACTCTTCAAAGACAGTCTTCAATGCCATCACTGAAATCCTTTTAGCTTCATGTGAGTCTGTCTAATGCAATCATGACACAATATCAAATACTACTTTTATCTAGCCACTAGAAGAACTGAACTGCCAGAGAAGTGCCTTTGAGTTATCAGCATAACCCCCTGCAGATTTGACCACTGGAGCTCCCTATTATTTGCAAAGATTAATTTAATTCTTTAATCTTATTTCCCTATTATATTGCCTTTTAACTATGCATATGTGCAGTAAAAATAAAGATACATAAAAAAACAAAAAACAAGGAAAAGAACCCACATTACCATGTAGGTTTTTTTCTTTTTTAAAAAATGTAGGTCATGTGTGTTAGACTAAGCAGATGTAGAAAATAGAGTAATGACAATACCTTGGATGCAATTACAAAATTTGTTCTGAATACATGCTTGTAATGCACACATCCAGGTGTTGATTATGCTGGGTATTTTCTTTGGGCAATTAATCTAGCTGGAAATCATCTTTGCCTGGAAGAAGCACTCTGGATGCTTTTTGTCTAAGACATATCTTTTGGCAGTCTATGGAATATTCAGCACTCTCACTCAATACCACAGATCAAAGGCATCAGTTCTTCGCTCCTTCTTTATCTCCGCAGGTTTATGTAATAAGGACATCGTTAGATACTTTAAGGAAGACTCCTGTAGTTCAAAACACATATTACAATCTCTAATTTTGGGAAACTAAGATGGTGACTGTTATTTGTTTTCAGATGTGTTTTGTGTGTCAGGTTCTTAAGGTTGATTCAACCATAACTTGCATTTTTCAGATCTTTTTAAAGAATTACACTGTTTCCACTGGATAGAGCTGTTTTCGTCTTATGAATGTCTAGTTTACTTTTCTGGAAGTGTCCTCTGTGAAGTGGAGTCCTTGAGTGATAAAGATCAACCATAGAAGACTAATCAAATAACAATGAAAAAATTTTTCTTTTACTTTTCAAAGAGAAGAATGAACTAGGGGGGAGGGGTGGACAGGGAGAAAAGTGCAGCAATGAATGAATGGAAATCCAAAGTCTCTGTAAATTTTTATTATAATTAATAAAAATAGAAAGATAGATGATAGATAGGTAAAAAGTGGCAATTTGAGTCCAGCAAAGGTGCCTTTGTGGAAAATCATGGTGATCCACTGCTGAAATGTCACATCCTTGAAAATCCTACTGAGCTCAGTTTACTCTAAAATGCGTGAGGTTGTCATGAGTCAGAGTCAACACCATGACATCTAAGTGTATGGTGAATAAAAATATTGTAAAGAGTACATTACATCCATTATTACTAGATTTCTTCATCTTGCGTTTATCATAAGATTTTCACAAAATACCCTGGTAAGTGATTTTTCTAAGAAGAAGAAAATTAAATTTTAGCCAAAACTATCAAATTATGGTCAAAACTAGACTTTATCTAAAATTAATGAAACAATTCTAGCCAAAAAATAGGTAAATAATGGAACTTATTTCTCAAATTTTAATACTGTTTTCTCTCTCCCTCCCTATCTGTCTTCTACTCCTTTGTTTCCTCCCTCATTGTCTCTCTCTATTCTCGCTCTCATTCTTTTCTCTTCTCTCTCTCTTCCCCTCATTTCTGCCAAGTCAGAAACAACTCATAATTGATCTTCCAGTAAATTTCCAAGGTATCTCCTGCAAGGTGATGATCCACCATTATCCCAAGGAAAAACTGATGTCAGTACTAGAGAGCCTTGCTGAGCAATAAGATGCTTTTAAAGTGCTCTGTCACCATCTAGTGTCAACAAGCAAAATTTCGCCAGTGCCATTTATAGATCTCTCAACTCATGAAAGCTTGTTTGAAATTATGTATTATTTTTACTATGTGAAATATACAAGGCACTTGAAGTATCAATTCTTTTAAGTACCTGAGGCTTAGAAAGTGTTTGGGTTTTGGTTTTTTGTTTTTGTTTTTTTACTTCATGAACAAAACATAAATTTAGACATAATAATTTAATACTAACTAAAATATAAGATGATCAGAAGGTCGGTGAAAGAGAAAGAACTTCAACGAGATGGTTTGACACAGTCACTACCACAGGGTCTTGAGTATGGCAGAGATCATGAGAGTTGTATAGGATGAAGTTTAGATCTATTGTCTATAGAGTCATTATGAGCTATAGTTGACTCAATGGCATCTAACAACTACAATACGCAATAGGTCAGGAAACAGAAAAACGAGAATATTTATTGAGATGTTTTTTGCTCCTAAGGTATAGGAGAACTAACCAGTCACTTATTGATGTCAATCATACTAAATGTATTTTATATTAAATAAATGAGTGAGAAATGTGCTGTACTAAAACTCATCTTTTCACTGTTATGTACAATAGTTACATGTGAGAATCTTTGTTGAAGAATTAAGATCTTTAATTCCACTTTTTAAAATGTCTAAGTTATCTGTCTGAATTTCCAAGTACTTTTTGTGTGTGTGTGGGGGGGGGGGTTATTCAACCAGAGTTGTTGTTGTTGTGTACCATAGAGTCAGAACCTACCCATAGATGATCATCCAACAGGTTTTCAGAGGCAGTTAATCACAGGATAGGAGATTACCCATCCTCCCACAGAGCAGCCTGTGACCTTGAATTAGCCACAGCTTCTTGTCACTAGGCCACCAGAGTTCCCATAAACCAGGGTAGTCAGCACTTTTAAGATTGTTGTTGTTTGGTGCTGTGTAGTCGAGCACAACTCATAGTGACCCTATGAACAAAAGATCTGAACCCTGTTCTGTCCTGCACCATCCTCACACTTCCTGACGCACAAGATCCCATTGCAGCAGTCCCTGTGTCAATCCATCTGGTTGAGAGTCTTCTTCTCCTTTGTCAACCTTCCATCCTTGCCAACATCATATCCTTCTCTAAAGAATAGCACCTCCTAGCAACATGTCCAAAGTATGTGAGATGAAGCCTCATCACTCTTGCCTCAAAAGAGCAGCACTACAGTTGCACCCTTTCAAGACATATCTGTTCATTCTCTGGCTATCCATAGGATGTTTAGTGCTCTTCTCCAACACCACAGCTCAAAGGCATCAATTCTTTTTCTTTCATCCTTATTTATTGTCCATCTCTCAGATGCATAGCTAGTAATTTCAATGATTGCAGCCCTAGTCAGACTCACCTTAGTCCTCAAACTGACATCACTACTCCTCAATATTTGGAAAGGTCCATAACTGCAGATTTTCCCAGTACAATGTGTCTCCTTATTTCCAGACTTCTCATACAAGAATGTTAATTGCGGATCCAAGCAAGATGAAGCTTTTGACAATTCAGTCTCCTCTCCATTCATCCTGACACTGCCTATCAGTCCACTGGTAAGAATCTTTGTTTTCTGACATTGAGATACATTAGAAATTATTACATGAGACAGAGCAAGAGCTAGATTGAGATTAAAACACAGCAATGGTATCAGCAATAACAGAAGCGGCAAAGAACCTGGCATGAAACAGAGTTGAATTGTATCTGCTTTCCAAAAGAGCCAAGCCTGTGCTACTTGACCTTGATGATTGATGTTCCAGTGGGTAACAAACATGTTGGACAAAATTATAACTGACAGCAGAGTATTAATTGTGGAGCCGAGCAAGCTAGAGTGTTAACAACCTCAGTCTCTTCACCTGCCCCGGGATGCTGCCAAATGGCCTAGTTATCAGTGAGAATCATTGTCTTCTTCATGTTGAGCCTCACTCCATACTGAACACTATACTCTTGGTCCTGCAGAAAATGGTTTGGGTCCTCTTCAGTTTCAGCAAGCAAGGTTGTTTCTTCTGTATAACATAGGTTGTTGATCAGTCTTCATCCAATCCAGATGCCAAGCTCCTCCATAGGATCCGAGGAATTATAGACAGATTCATTTGCCAGGTGGCAGCAGATATTGGTGTATAGAACACCATATCATATCAGATGGAAGATACAGACTCTTAAAAAAGGCCAAACCTCCCCAGAGCATGTGCATGTGTGAACAAACACACACACACACACACAGAGAGAGAGGGAGGGGGAAAGAGAGAGAGAGAGAGAGAGAGAGAGAGAGAAAGAGACTGACTTACTCACTCCCAGGAGAACTAAAGTTGGAAATTTGGGTCATATAGTTTAGGAAGGTGAGAACATAAGATTCAACTCATCCTAATGCTGGTTCATTTAAAAGGAAAACTAACTCTAGAATAGGGGACTAGGAATAGATAAAGAGAGTAGGATGTACAGTATACATCATAAAATAAAGGACTATGGCTAGTAAGGCCAGAGTAAGTAATTCATTACAGTACACTCAAAGAAGACTGGAATTTATTGTTTAGAGAAAGTTAAAACTTTTTTTTTTGTGGACACAGTTTGATTCCTGATATTTCATCCCCTTCCCAATTGATGTCCTAATCATATACAAAATATATTCATCCACTATGTTGTTGTTGTTATGTGCCGTCGAGTCGCCTGCGACTCATAGCGACCCTATGTACAACAGCCCTAAACTCCGCTCTGTCCTGTGCCAATCGCACTGTCTCTGACACTCCCATCCCAATTATCCCAGTCACTGAATCAATCCACCTCATAGAGGGCCTTCCTCTCCTGCGCTGTCCCTCCACCCTCCCAAGCATGATGTCCCTCTCTAAGGACCGGACTATATATCATTTAAAAAGTCTTAACTGAGTCTAAAACAAAATTAACTCCTAAAGTAAAAGTCCTTTTCATCTGTAAACTTGTAGAATCTAGAATACATGCTATCTGGGACTCTGGTTACTCTGTGGAAAAACAATCTCTGCCCATTTGGTTTATAGTCTCAGAAACCGCTTGAAAGTCAGCTAAGAATTGGTTTGGACTAGATGACACTAAATGAATGATTGCAAAATGTGGAACAGGCATAAGACAAAAACATCCATTATAAATGGGAGAAACTTGAGAGAAAGAAGGAATACCAGGCACCAGAGAATCAAGCAATTAAATAACTCAGCAGAACAATTTCATTTCACTCTCAAGGCTTGAAAACGACGCTATATTCTATAAACTATTTATGCAGTAGTTCTGCCTTCCATACTTTAAATGTTGGCTGTGGTTCCTAGACCCCTTAGCACTGGGCTTCAAATATAGCTTCGGGGCTCACTGTTTCGGTTACCCCATTGTCTTGATTTGGGGAGACCCATTATCCTAGTAGAGCTGAATAATGACTCCACTTTACTTCTTAGGCATGACACCCCTGGTACCTCAGTAGACCCGGCTCATGATTCTGAAAATAGTAAATGGCAGCCACACACTAGGAAACCTGTTTTGTGTTTGTGTACTATCAAGGCAGAACAAGCCATAGCTGGCTCACCAGCAAGTTTTCAGAGGCAGTTACTCTCATGGGAGGAGATTTTCTCCTGTAGACCCGCTGGTTGGTGTATTTAAACCAAGAACCTTTGGGATTGCCATTAGGTGATTTTCTGACTGGTACAGGGTAGAGCTGGTTATATGTTGTACGTAGGTCACCATGAGTCACAAGTGACTCTATGGCACATGTACCTTGCTCTTCTTTGGAGATCTCCATTTGTCTTGTACCAATTTTCCCCTGAGTCTCAGAGGAAGCCAACGCTGGGAATTTGGGCTCTTGTACCTTCTTTCTCGTTGGTAGTAGATACTACTAATATATACTTGCTTATTTAACCTCTATTCATATTACACAGGACACTAAGGCAAGATATACAATAATCCTGTAGATAATATCCTATCTTGTTAACATAACTGCCTTTATTTCTATCTCATTAATATGGTATAAATTAGGACATACAAAAAACAGGATTAGTATCTCATACTAAAAAGTGGAGGATAATTACACAATAATACAGATCATGATCTAGCCAAGAAGGGACATAATACATTCCTTGATAAACACTTGGGGGATGTATAGTCATAAAGATTGAGCTTTAGATGAAAGAGAATAAAACCTTTTAAATAAAATATTATGTAGCAAAGGTTAAATGAACTGAGGTTTTATCGTCACTGATGATTGCTGCAATGGTATCAAATATGCCAGAGATGATGATGAGGATGGCACAGGACAGGACGAGGTTCAGATCTGCTATTCATAGGGTCACTATGAATCAGAGTCACCGCAACTACACATAACAACAATGTTTTCAACTCAGTGACAAAAACAAAACAGTTTAAATAAGTAGTTTCAAATGGAATAATAGAAAATTTTATCAAATCCTTAATATCCAGACAGCATTGCTGTTTAGCATTTAAAGAGGGCCTTTTCAACAGGTTTGCCCATTACAATTTAGTTAACTGACTTCTACTTCTGTGAGTACTGACTGAATATGTAACAAGAGTTAAATCCTTGACTACTTCAAGATTGTCTTCATGATGTTGCTAATTGCTCCTGTTATGCTGTGATTGTTTTATTTTCTTAATATTGAGATATAATTCATACTGAAAGCTAGATTCTTTTTTTTTTATATTCTTAATCTTCATCAGGAAGTGCTTCAAGTCTTTAGTAGGCAATGTTGTGTCATCTATGAACAGTGGTGGCTAATATTTCTTGTTCCTAACACACTTTATGGATATCTTGTTGTTGACTACCACTGAGTCAGAACTGCCCCCTAGCTGACCCTCCAGCAGGTTTTTAGAGGTAGTAAATTACATGGAAGAGATTTCCCATCCTTCTGCTTCAGAGCAGCTAGTAGATATATCTAACTTGATGGCAATGATAAGATGCAAAGGTGAAATAGATACATGACTCATAGCCAGTAAGAACCAATTCATAACTGACACTACAGTGGATTTTCAGAGATTGTGGTTATTAAATCCACAACAAGAGATTGTCCATCTTTCTCCTGTGCAGTTATGGTAGCATGACCAGAGAGGTTTGGGTTTTGGATTTATCTCTGTCTCTGTCTCTGTCTCTACCTCTACCTCTTCCTCTACCTCCTCCTCTTCCTCCATCTCTACCTCTATCTATCTATCTATCTATCTATCTATCTATCTATCTATCTATCTATCTATCTATCTCTGTGAATGTGATATGTCATTTATGCATCAAGAATCATTTTTATTATAAAGAGACTGACAAATACAACCAGAAATGCACAGTCTAAAGAGGATAAAATTGATGCATGAATACCTTCTAAAGATTAAATCTCTATTCACATCAAAAACATTTTCCAACATAGTGAAAAGAAAACCTAGAGTAGGAACAATCATTTGGTAATTCCATCTGAGACAAGAGTCTTACAACAAAAGTTTACAGAATAATCCTGGACATACACAAGAAAAAGACTGATAACTCTATTACAAAATGGGCTAAATACATGGAAAGAATTTTCACAGACGAAGATATTTGAATGGCAGACACATGAAGAAATATTCCAAATCACTGACAATAAGAGAGATGCAAATCAAAACCTCAATGAGATACCATCTCACTCCAGTAAGAGTGGCAAAGTTTAACAGGGCAGCAAGTAGTAAATTCTGAAGAGGAGAAAGGAAGTTTTATACATTGTTGGTGGGATTGTAAAATAGTGCAACTATTCTGGAAGGCAGTTTAGTGCTTACTCAAAAAGCTGAACATAGAAATTCCACATGACCCAGCTATTTCACTTCTTAGAATACACCCTGAGAATAGGAGAACAAACTGAGATTTGTACACCAGTGTCCATAGCAGCATTATTCACCATTGCAAGAACATGGAAATGGCCCAAATGTCCAACCACAAACGAATGGATTGAGAAATTGTGATACATTCACACAATGGAATACTATGCAGCACAAAGGAGCTACAATTTTGTAAATTATTACCTAACTTGGGAGAGACTGGAGAGCATTATGCTGAATGAACTAACTCAGTCCCATAAGGATAACTATTGTATAAAACCATTATTGTAGAATGAGAATAAGGATCCAAGAGGAGTGGAGAGGCTGGAAGCAAAGGGATGTGGATGTGCAGGGGGAAGGAGTGATTGATCATTGGGTTGTACAATTTGATGGGGGCATGAGGGTATGTTGAAAGAATTTGTTCAAATTTGTATTTGAATTTTGTAAATAAACTAGTAGAAAAATTAAAAAAAATAATCCTTATTCCAAGTATTCCTCAAGATACAGATGCTAACTGAAACTATATGAAGCACTAAGACTATATTAATGGGTGTGTGTGTGTGTGTACAAATGTTTCCTTCTTTAGTTATATTTTTTTAAAAAGTAAAAAAGGAAGGGTTAGTGGACAGTAGTGGGTGGGGGCTGAAGGAATAGGATATATTCCAAGAGGACTTAAAGAGAAGGGGTCATAATATTTACAGATAGTTAATAGTTAATTATGTAAAATTCAATGTGTATGAATAATTGTCTAAAAACAATGCATATGATGTATTGTAAGCAAACTAATAAAAAAAAGAGAAAGTAAAAAGGAGAATTGTATTCTATTGCAATCATTGCAGAGCTATGTAGTTATGGAATATCTTTATAAAAATTGGTGCACGATGTTATTTTCTTGAAATAGAAGCCTCCCTGTGATATCTAGATTATTTATTGCTTTGTTTAAACTGGTTTTGAGGACAATATTTCAAAATGTAGACAGTGCACCAATATTTTAATTTACAGAAAAAATGCCTTTGACATCTAAAGTATTATATATCTGCTATGTTTACAACTAATCATTCTTGCTCAAACTTCCTGAATACAAATTAATTCATTAATGTGACAACTTGAACTAACCAGAATTATTCTAAGAATATGAAGGTTAATAAATCCATATGCTGTGAAAAATATCTTGAAGATGGTCCTAATTTTTCTACATTTTCTACAAGTTTGGTGGGGTAGTTTCCTAGTCCAAAGAAACTTATATATATTAAATAACAAAGATGAATCGGCAAGAACTTGAGAGCTGCTGGTGTCAGGCCCACAGATTAAAGATGTATCCTTGAATGATTGATAAGAAAGCCCTGATCTTTAGGCGCTTACCACCTTAATGAGGGTAGCCTGGCTGAGAATGAAAAAGAATAACTATAAAAGTCAAAATACACAAAGAAAGGTCATTTCCTGGAAAGGCAAAATGATTAATGTTTTCAACATTTTTTAAAGAGTTTATTTGCCCTTGAAGCCTTTGCTCTATTGCTATTAATTTATAACTGTGCTTGATTTAATGATACTTCATTAAGATAAGACTAACTTACATCCTTCCACTATATTTAGGCAGATAAGGATTTTTATACTATACGTGGAAAGTCTATCAAAAAATGTAACCAAGAAAAGAGGGGATAAAAATGAAACTGCATTGGAACAGAGGAAGGAAAGAACTGTTTAAATTGAATATATACTTAGGAATTATTTGTGTGAAAACAGTCCAGAATATGAGGTGCATAGCAAAGTGAGCTGAAGAGGGTGTTGAGAGAGGAAAAAATTATGAATGAAATTTTTTTAAGCAACAATGAATGAATTTTTTAAGTAAGCTAATAGGAAAGGAAAATGTGAAACTATGAATGAATTAAAATTCAATTTTTCTGTAAACTTTTGTCAACATCACAATAAAAAAATAAGATTTTAAAAAAATGAAGCTTATATCTGCTAGAAAATTATTCTATATAGAATTTCAGTCTTTGCCAGTGATGTTCAGGATCATTTTAGAAATTAAAAATTATTTAGACATATTGAAAATTATCAAATAAATCTTATATACCTTTTATAAATATAATGTTGCATTTCTAGAGATTTCACTAATAATATCATATAAGTCAAACATCAAGACAGCTACTCTTTCTAGACACAACAATCCCTAAGATTTAGCAAGTAGAATTTCACAGAACATTCAGAGATGAACAACGGATAATTCTACTTAAATTATTTTAAAAAATAGAAAAAGAAGGATTACTCCCAAAGTCATTAAATAAAGCTAGCATAACCATAATGGCAAAATCAGACTAAGACATTACCAAAAAGAGAAAACTATAGACTAATATTGATCATGAAAATAGAGGCAAAAATCCTTAACAAAATACTAGCTAGCAGAATCCAACAGTACATTAAAAACATAATTCATGACTAAGTAGGTTTGTAACAGGTATGCAAAGATAGTTGTACATAGGGTTTTCAGAGGCCTGCTATTTCGGAAGTGGATGGCCAATCCTTCTTTCTAGTCTGTCTCAATGTGAATGTTCAGATTTAGAGAAGTATCAGGCAGACCAGCAAGTTAAAGGTATA
>NW_006399933.1:572844-589651 GCF_000299155.1 Elephantulus edwardii | reverse complement strand
CGCTATGAGTCGCAGGCAACTCGATGGCACGTAACAACAACAATAACAATGCAAAGATAGTTCAATATAAGAAAAAGATTCAATTTAAAAACAAGACAAAACAAAACAATCAGAAAGTAATTCATCACATTAACTAATCAAAGAACAAGACCACATGATCTTATGAATTAATGCAGAAAGGCCTTTTACAAAATCTAACATCCCTTCCTGATTTAAAAACTCAATAAAATAGGATTAGAAGGGAACTTCTTCAATATAGTGAAAGTATATACGCAAAATCAAGAGCTAACATCCTTCTCAATGGAGAAAGACTAAAGGCATTCCATTTGTGAACAAAGACCAGACAGGGCTGTTCACTATCACAATTCCTATTCAATATATTTGTTCCCATTTCAAAGAAAGGTAATTCCAACAGAGTGTGGAAATTACCAAATAATATCATTAATATCACATGCTAGCAAGATGCTGTTGAATATTATCCAAAAACTGCTAAAACAGTACATCAACAGAGAACTGCCAGATGTACAAGCTGGGTCTAGAAGAGGCAGTGGTACTAGGTACATTATATCTAACATTAGCTGGATCTTGACTGAAAGAAGAGAGTATCAGGGGAAAGTCTATCCTGTGTTTTATTGACTATGAAAAGGCATTTGAGTGTGTGGATCACAACAAACTGTGATTAACTTTGAGAATAATGGTAAACCCAGAAGATTGTACTTATGAGAAACTTATACTTGGACCAGGAGGCAGTCATCAGAACACAACAAGGAAATACTTCAATGTTCAAAAGCAGAGAAGTTGTACACCAGGAATGCATCCTATCTCCAAATCTTTTCAATCTACATATGAAACAGATTTGGGAAGCTGGGCTTTATGAGGAGTCATGTCACATCAGAAAAGAGCAAGGAAACATAGCATAGTTAAAAATTGAGAAGAGTATATGCCAGGGTTGTGTCCTATCTCCATGCATTTTCAATATATACACAGAACAGATCATTTGGGAGGCTGGTCTCTATGAGGCATCAGGATTTGAGGAAAAACTCATCAACAACTTGCATTATAGAGATGACACAACCCTGCTTGCTGAAACTGAGGAGAACCTGAAGTGCTTGCTGCAGTAGGTCAACGACTGCAGCTTTGAATATGTATTGGAGCTCAAAATAATTAAAAAAAAAAACAACCCACAAATACACTCACCACTAGGTTGATTGGCAGAATCATGATAAAAGGTGAAGAAATTTACATTGTTAACAGCTTCAGTTTGCTTGGCTGCACACTCAACACTCTTGGTACCTGCAGCCACGAAATCAAAAGACACATTGGAAAAGTCTACTGTCAGGGACCTCTCCACAGTACAGAAGACCAATAATGTTAATATGGAGACATTAGGAGGTGCTCCTGATCCATGATCTGAGGCTGTAATCTTTGTAATTACTTTCTATGCATCAGAAAGCTGGAAAATGACTAGGGATGATAGAAGAATTAATCAATCAATCCATCTCCCAGAGGGCCTTACCCTCCTGTTCCTGCCCTTTACCCTCCCAGTATGATATCCCTCTCCAAGGACCTCCTTACAACATGACCAAAGTATGTCAGACGAAGCCTCAGAATCCTTGCCTCCAAGGAGCAGCCTGCTTTAACCCTCTCCAGGTTGAATCTGTTTTCTTAGCAGTCCATGGCACTCTCAGCACTCTCCTCCAACACCAAAGCTCAAAAGCATCAATTGTCCTTCTATCCTCCCTGGTCATTGTCCAGCTCTTTGACTCCTAACAAGTGATTGCAAAGACCATGGCCTGTACCAGATGCACCTTAGTCTCCAGAGACACATAGTTGCTCTTGAGTACTTTAGAGAGGTCCCTAACAGTAGAGTGGCAGGATACCTATATGTAAAAACCAGTGGGATTTCTCTGTAGCAACAAAGAAACACAGAAAAAGAAACCAAGAAAGCAATACCATTTACAATAACCTAACACAAAATTAAATATAATTCTAAATAAATCTAATTAGAAACACAAAATATCTTTATAAGAAAACTTACAAAACACTATCACAAGAAACAATAAGAGCTCTGACTAGATTAAAATATATTTCCTGGCAAGCTGCACTGCAATCCCAGAGGTATGTGGTTCGAATCGACCAGATGCTCTGCTGGAGGAGGGGCAATCTCCTCCTATACCAGTCAGATCCAATTTGACGGTACACACACAAAAATTAATAAAATAATAAAATGAAATGAAATATTAAAATAATAAAATTAAATTAAATTAAAATAAAATAAAAATATTTCCTGTTCATGGATGAGAAGACTCAATATCATGAAAATAACTATCAGATAAACCAAGCAGCTGTACTTACTATTTCTAAAACAATAAAAATTGACAAAATCCATATGTATGTATTTTTAATTATTTTTGTAAATATATCTTTATTTGGCCATTACACATTGCGAGTTTCCCTTGGTCCTTCTAATAGCTCGGGTGGCATAATCTGTAGAGAGTTGCACTGTTAACCCAGAATCACTTCTATGGAGTACTTCCGTGTGTTTGTGTGACCATTGGTCACTGTGTTATTTGAAGCTACAAATCATTTTAAAAGTCTACCCTTGGGTGCTCCTTTTAGTTTTCTAAATTAAAGAAACATTCATATGGATTCTCAAACTGGCTGAAATCTTAAAGAAACACACTGCCATATGTTTATCTTGAAGAGCAGCTTATTGTTGTTATGTGCTGTCGAGTTACTTGTGACTCATAGCGACCCTATGTACAGAAGCCCTAAACATTGCTCTATCCCTTGCCAATCTCACTGTTTCCACTCCCATTACCCCAGTCACTGAATCAATCCACCTCATAGAGGGTCTTCCCCTCCTATGCTGTCCCTCCACCCTCCCAAATATGATGTCTCTCTCCAAAGATTCTTTCCTCCTTGCAACATGTCCAAGATATGTCAGACAAAGCTTCAGAATCCTTGCCTCCAAGGAGCAGCCTGGTTTTACCCTCTCTAGGACAAACCTGTTCATTTCCTTAGCAGTCCATGGTATATTCAATATTCTACTCCAACACTATAACTCAAAGGCATCCGTTCTCCTTCTGTCATCCCTAGACATTGCCCAGGTGCCTGATGCATAGCAAGTTATTGCAAAGACCATGGCCTGTATCAGGTACACCTTAGTCTCCATAGTGACATCATTGTTCTTTAGTACTTTGGAGAGGTCTCTGACAGAAGACTTTCCCAGTGTAATTAGTCTTTTAATTTCCTGGCTGCTTTTGCCGAGAGTGTTGATTGTGAAACCAAGCAAACTAAAGCTGTTAACAATCTCAATCTCTTCACCATCTATCATGATGCTGGAAATTGACCCAGTGGTAAGAATCTTTGTTTTCTTGATATTGAGTCTCAATCTATACTGAAGGCTACAGTCCTTCACCTTCTGTAGCAAGCACTTCAGGTCCTCCTCAGTTTCAGCAAGCAGGGTTGTGTCGTCTGTATAATGCAGATTGTTGATGAATCTTCCTCCAATCCTGATGCCACATTTCTCCTTATAGAGCCCAGCCTACCAGATGATCTGTTCTACATATAGATTGAAAAGATATGGAGATAGGACATATTCCTGGTGTACACCCTTCCCAATTTTGAACCATGCAGTGTTTCCTTGCTCTGTTCTGATGACTGCCTCTTGGTCCAAGTATAGGTTTTGCATTAGCACGATCATGTGTTCTGGTATTCCCATTCTTCTCAGAGACAGCCACAGTTTGTTATGGTCCACACAGTCAAATACCTTTGCATAATCTAAGAAGCACAGATAGACATTTCTCTGGTATTTCTTGCTTTCAGCCAAGATGCATCCAACATTAGCTACAATACCCCTAGTACCACAACCCCTTCTAAAACCAGACTACACTTCTGGCAGTTCTCTGGTGATGTGCTGTTCAAGTCACTTTTGGATCATCTTCAGCAGAATCTTACTTGCATGTAATATTAATGATATTGTTAGGTAATTTCCATATTCTGTTGGATCACCTTTATTTGGAATGGGAACAAATATAGGTCTCTTCCAGTCAATTGGCTAAGTGGTTGTCCTCCAACGTCTTTACACAGCTTAGTGAGCACATCTAGAGAGCAGTTAGTGGGTTTAAATTACTGACTTTGTGGTTGTCACGCAAGCATTTTACCTCCTGTGCCACTAGGGCTTCTAGAAGAAAAATACTGGAAAAGATTGCTTTTAATTTGGTATTTATCATGGGTTTTATAAAGTAACTTGGTTCTTACAATAATTACATCACATGGACAGGTGTTAAACTAGTCCTTTAACATATTTTATTTTTAATAAATGAACTTTGTGTATAGCCAGATAGCTAGTGCATGATGACCCAGAAGATGAAGGTAGATATATGTATGGAACAGCTACTGCAAGAGGGTTTTTCAAGTGTGTCCCTGGAAAAGGACATGATGCTGGGCTAGTGACTGCTGCAACGAGCTCTGGAGTGTTAGGAAGTGTGAGGATGACACAGGACAAAACAGGGGTCGGATCTATTGTTCAATGTTTCACTGAGTCATATTGGACTTGACGGCACCGAAAAACAACAACAACAACAACAACAACAACATCATATACACATATTTGAATATATCTTATTACCTCTGTTTAACAAATTAATACATTGAAACTTAAAGCACATTCGTAAGTTGACCTTTATCATATAGTGTCTAAATAACAATGAAACCAAACAAATACACTGCAGTAGAATAAGAAAGATCCTCCATCTAGTTTTGGGCCTGTATAATCTTCATAGAAGGCTGGTAGATTTCAACCTCTGACCTTTGGTTAGCAGCCCATCTCTTTAATAAACAAGGCATCTGATTTTAAATATTGTATTCTATTATATGTTTGTAACTTTCTACCCTCAGTCTAGTTAAAATAATAAAATATTATATTTTTTGTGGAATCATATTTTCAAGATTGTGTCTGAAACTCTGTTACTAGGGTAAAATAACTAATAAATATTTTAGACTGTAGCATGACACTTCTAGGTTACTATGAATGAGGACAATTAAATTTTAATATAAGTTCATGCAGATATAATAAGCATTTTAATAAAAATCCAATTTTCCATTAATAATTTATAATGCTGTAAAGAACCATGTTAGGGCCAGATGGTGATCTTGTGATAGGAAGCTTCACTGCAATCTCAAAGGCACACAGTTCAAATTTACCAGCTAGTCCATAGAAAAGAATGGACAATATCCTTTCATGGAATTAACTGTCTCAGAAACCAGCAAAGTCCCCTATGGGTAAGTTTGGTATGCAGTTTGATGATCCATGATAAATGCTGATTTTCTGCATTTGTATTTTTTATCCAAATAATTGTTGTCATTGTTTTTATCATCAAGTCAGAACCAATCCATAGCTGACCTTCCAGCAAGTTATCCCACAGGAAGAGATTGCCATCTTTGTCCAGCGGAGAAGCTAGTGGATTCAAATAGTATAGCTTCTCTATTGCAGCACACACTTCTTTGTTAGTGAGTACACAATTTTTTTCCTACAAATCGTAGCTAGTGTCGTAAGATATTTTAATGATACATAAGATCTGTTTAGGTTGCAGGTGATTTACCAGTCTGTGAGATGACACGAAACAATTTTTTGTGTGTGTGGTGTGTGAAAGGGACAGTGATTTTGTTTTCTTTTTTGTTTTTTTTTTTGGTTTGTATTTTGTGACTTTGTTGTTGTTTGGTGTTTGCTAGTTTGTAACAAATAACATGTATATACTTGAAATACATTAATTTTAGTTTGATTTCAAATAATGACACTGCTGCTTTTCTATTCTTTCTTACAAGGAAAAGAAGTATTTAACATAAAAACAATTTTGAAGGATTTATTTTGTATCTTGTTACGTGCTGTTGATTTGACTCATTACGACACTATGAACAACGGCTCTAACCTTGCCATAGCCTGAACCAACCTTACTGTGTCTGACCCACCTGACCCCATTGCTACAGTCACTGTGATAATCCATCGTATCCAGGGTCTCTTTTCTTGTGCTGATCTTCTACTCTTTTAAGCACCATGTTCTTCTACAAGGACAAGTCCCTCCTGAAAACATGCCCACAGAATTTGAGATGCAGTTTTAAAAGCCTTGCCTCCAATGATGAACCTGGTTACACCCTCTCCAAGGCAGACCTGTTTGTTCTCTTGGCAGTCCACAGTGTGTTCAATATTTTTCTCCAGCACCACAACTGAAAAACACCAATTTTTCAAAAGCAGACAAGCAGGAAAAAAAGGGACTTTTTCAATGAAATTGAGTCAAGGAAAAGCTTAACTCATGTTTCCACCTGGATCTATTTGATGAGAGAAAGAAGTAAGCATTAGAACTTCCTTTTCAGGACTTAGAAAGTTAAAGGAAGCTGGCATATATGTTCAACTTGTGGTGATGACCTGAGTCCACTTGATGAGTGATGGGGGGGAGATGGTGGCATTGCTCTGAAGAACCTGTGGCAAGGTGTAACCAGAGGAGCTCTGAGATAAAGGCCACAGATAAAGGATTTTTCTGGTTTTGCTAGATGTTTGAAGGAGAAGCTAATTTATCACTGCTCTGAGGTAAATCTTGATGGGTGATTTGGAGCTGATTGTTGAATTGAAACCAGAGACTGAAATAACTGAGGAACTGTGCCTATGAACTTGGACTATTATCTGGACTTATATTGACTTATATTGAGTGGTATTCTTCATCTGCACTACTCCCCAATTTACTTCCCCAATAAACTCCATTCTCAGTACCACAATTAAGTATGTGAACCAACAAAGAATAAATAAACCTTTTGCTGCTATTGGGGCTCTTGCTACTTTGGGGCTGGGTTACAAACTCTATCTGCTTTGTGCTCTCAGGAAGTGAAGGGCTGCACTATCCTCACTCTCTCTGGCCCTTTCAGAAAGATGATTATGGCCCTGTGCCTTCCTGTCCCATTTTCTCCTCTTTAGAAAAGGCTCTTCCTCTCTTTTGCTAACCTTCCACATTCTCAGGTATGATCACTCTTTGCAAAAAAATAGTCTCTAGTACAACATGTCAAAAGTATGGGAGATGAAGCTTTGCCACTCTCATCTCCAAGGAGTCTCTGGCTGCACCTTTTCAAAGACGCACTTGTTTGGACTTTTGGTAGTCCGTGGGATATTCAATACTCTTCTCCAACACCACAACTCAAAGAGACATCAATCCTTCTTTTATAATTCTTATTCATTGTCCAGCTCTCAGTTGCATAGCAAGTGACTGAAAAGGCCAAAGTCTGAATTGGGCCTACTTTAGCCTTCAAATGGACATCATTACTCTTCAGTATTTTGGAAAGGTCCCTGACTAGAGCCTTGCTCAAAACAGTATGTCTTATTATCTCCTGATTGCTGGTATCAAAGGTGTTTATTGTTGCATATCAAATGGCTAACTGAAAATCGGGTGATTTGAATCCACCAGTGACTCCATGGAAGAAATATGGCCAGTCTCCTTTTGTAAATTGGTTACGGTTGAGTGAAAAACCAACTGGCTTTGTAAACATTTACTCAAATCTCAAAGAAAACTTAAGAAAATAAATTCTATAAACGTATGGAGCACAATCCTACTCAGACACACACAGGTAGCTACAGTCTAGAACGGACTACAGGATAACATCTTCGTTTTCTGTTATTATAGTTTGTCTGATTGATATATCTTCCTCTTATTCTCTTGCTTTATTGTTAGAAATCACTGATATTAGAACGACGTAGATCTTTTTGTTGTTGTGGTTATGTGTCATAGAGTTGTTTGTGACTCATAGCAACCCTGTGTACAACAGCTCTGAACTCTGCTCTATCCTAAGCCCTTATCATCTCTGACACACCCATCCCCACTATCCCAGTCACTAAATTAATCCATCTCATTGAGGGTCTTTCTCTCTTGCACTGTCCTTCCATCCTCCCAAGCGTGATGTCCTTCTCCAAGGACTGGTTCCCCCTTGCAACATCCCCAAAATACATCAGAAGAAGCTTCAGAATCCTTGCCTCCACTGAGCAACTGTTTGGAGTCTTAAATAAATAGTGACTGCCTGCTAAAAGGAAAACAATACAATTACAACGGGGAGAATACTTGATCCAGATAAAGAAGCATAATTTATAAAGAGATTCATAAGTTAAAATTATAACCCATATTTTTGAGAAAAGAATACTGATAGTTTCTGACTTAAAGTGAAGTTACAATGAATTTCAATGAAAGAGTTCAGGTGGTCTAGTGGGTAAACAGTGGAGCTGCCAAACCAAAAATGAGCAATTAGAATCCATCAGGAAAAGAAAGTCCATCAGTCTCTTCCTATATGATTTATAGCCTTTCAAAACCTGATGGAGGGTCAAAAACGAATTGTTCTAACTCAAAGACAATGGATTATCATAATGCCATGTTTTCACAGGTTATTGTTAGTTTCGTTGTTATGCTCCATTTAGTTGAAAATGACTCATAGCTGACCCTATGGCCAGTTTCCAAAGGCGGTAAATTGCATTGGAGGGAATTGTCCCCCTGTCTCCCACAGAACATTTGGTGAATTGCAATCACTGGCCTTTGGGTTGCCAACCAAGTTCCTTACTAGTAGGCCACAAAAGCTTCCTAATTGTTAGTAAATATTTTATGCAATGTTGCAATTAATTCACTGATGTGGAAATTCTAAGATATCTGTGCTTAGATGTTCAAGGTAATTATTTCTAAGGAGATTGATGATATGTAAAAAAATGACAACTACAAACAAAAGACAAAGAAATGAGATGTTCAACTTGTGCTTGAAATGATTTTTAAATGAGTCCTTCTAATGGAAATGCTTTGTAAGTTGTGACCTTTCTGTAAAATAATCTTTGTTTTAAGAAATAATTCTAGCAACAGATTAAAATGGTTTTAAAAATAATACACACCAACTACATTGTTGTTAAGTAGATTCTGACCCACAGTGAACCTACAGGACAGAGTCGAACATTTCCATTAGTTTCCCAAACAATAATCTTTGCAGAATCAGACTGTCAAATCGCTCTTCTAAGGAGCTCAGGTGGATTGGAATCAAATCTGATATTTGATCTCTGACCTGTTGTTTCACAACTGAGCATTTAACCACTGTTACACCGAGCTGTGGAGAAACCGTGGCGACATATGGCCTGAGGTTTCTTGCATTTGTACTGGACACAGTTAAAGTTTTTGCTGATCTTGCCAGATGCTGGAAGAAGTTGACTTATAACTACTCTGAGGAAAACCTTGCTGGATGATTTGGATTTGACTGTTGAACTGAAACCAAAACGTGGATTGATTGCAGAATTGTGCTTTGAGATCATTGTGCTACAGCCTAGATTTGCACTGGGTGATGATTCTTTGCCTCCTGCACTCTCCAACTGACTTCCTTAATAAATTTCATTCTTTGGTACTACTATTGTGAGTTTGTGAGACAATAACAAATAAATGAACCTTTCGCTGCTGGTGTATCTCTAGGGGCACCATGGGGCTGGGCTATGGACTTTTTATCTGCATCCTGGTCTGGGGCAGTGAGGGGCTGCGTTATTCTCACTCTCTCTGGCCTTTTCAGAGAGATGCTAATGGCCATGTGCCCCCAAGTCCCCTTTACTTTCCCTTAGACACTAATTTTCAACAGCTTCTAATATTTTTAGATATGAACTCATACTTTCATAATATTCCAATTATTAAGGGATATTTGCCCTTGCTTCTCTTAATTTTTGTTCTTCCACATTAGCAAATGAAGGTCCTTTCCCAGAGGGAGGTTTTACTTTGTCATATCATTGAGTCAGATCTTACTTTGAGGAGGCAGCTCTTCCCTGCACATATTTTGTGTACTGGCACTACATCAGATCATTTCCACTGCTGCTTACAATGTTTGCATTATACAATTATTTCTGAAATAGATAATGAACTCTGATTTCTAATCTCTCTTGTTCCAAAAGTTACACAGAACTCTTCACCATGGGTGGCACTACTGGTATTTGTAATATCACAGGCAAAACCACTAGCATCACAGTAATATGCAAATCATTATAATATGACAAAGTTGTGGTATTTTGTGTTGACTCTACATATGACCTAGTATTCATAGGATTTTCAAATGTCTGCTATTGGATGGTCAGTCCTGCTTCTTAGTCTGTTGAAGTCTGGAAGCTCAGATGAAAGCTCTCTACAATTGGTGACTCCACTGGGATTTTGAATTTCATTTCCAGAATCAGAACAGCTAACTGACAAGCAAGTATTTTGTCTATAAGAGTAAACTATAGAACAAATAAGCCTGCAAATACCATAACACACACATGTATGTTAAAGGAATTAGAAAACATGACAGCGTGTCTGACTGGGAACGGTGTACCTGTCAGCTCAGGAGAAGATTGAAGTTGGAGTGCTCAGTCACATCAGAGTTTCTATTGGGTAACCAAAGCCACAGTGTTTGAACCAAGTAATGCTTCACACCTCTTCAGGTCTAGGGTGTGTCTAGGGCACATCAAAGGGATGGGGCACCCAGTTTGAGGCAGATTTTCTGATGGCCTCAGAGGGACCTAGGCTAGTCTATTTGTTTAGAGATGGTGAGTTCCCAGTCATAGATGGAGAGTGTAAAGGGACAGTCACTGCCAACCTGAGATGTCCAAGAATGAAGCATTGTGAAAAGAATACCCCACTCCACATGTGACCATGGAGTGTGTCAAGGGGGGTGCTCAGAAAGAGTTCCCCAGTCAGAGGAGGTGTCTCCACTAATGTGGGGATTGATCATGGGCAAGTGTGGCATAGACTAAAGGCTCTCATACTTTTTTTTCTTTTCAGTATACAAGATGCCTGAGGTAAAGCTGGGCCTAGGAGAGGGAAAACTACCCACTCTCTCATGTGAGGAAAGGGGAGGAAGAACCACTGGCAGTATCTAGGTTGTGGTGAGGAGACAAATGGGTGAGATGGCCCTTTCCCCCACTACAGTGAATATTGTTGTCTCTGTATTACTTCCTGAGCTCCCAGTTACACGGACAGCTGTTCAACTGTATTGTCTTATTGTTCTACTACTTCACTGCTCCCAAAAGACAGCAAGTTTTTCTTGATAACTGCTCTATTTTTAAAGTTTCAGTCATAATTTTCATTTCCTAGACACACCACATCATCATACTTATATTCTGTCCTTAACAATTTACATTTGTGAATGTATAAAAGAAGAATATCACTAGTTAACAACCAAAAAGAAGAATACATGATATTTACTCACAGTATTATTTCGGTGTTTGAAGCTTCATCAAGTAGAAATACCCTATAATTTTCTTCCAGACAAGCCACTAAATTTATACAGTTCATTTAAATTTGAGATAATCAAGGATTTAGCATTTACTTGAATATTTGTGGAAAGTTTCTTTGAACATCTGATTCATCTAGTTGCCTATGCTTTCATAATTGGTTCTCTCCACATATTTAGTGGTATTCTATAGACACTAATCTTTGTTTGATATGGCAGAAGACCACATTAAGAAAAGAATAGGTATTTCTTCCCAGTGATTTTTTTCTTTCCTCCCCACTTTCTCTGTTTTATGGATTTTATGTGCCTTTTCAGAAGGGAAAAATGTTAACAGATCTGAAAATAAGAAATTGATGAAAATTGTCTTAGTAATTTTTTTTAACTTGCAACATTAGGGCAAGGGAGTTTTCGAGTGTAAAAGTGGCACCACAAGAAGAAACAGGGGAAATAAAAAAAAAAAAAAGATTGATTTCTCTTCCTGAAAGAAAATAGACACTTTTAAAATGTGGAGAATGAGATGGCGAGAATAGAGATCTATCCTAGTCTTTCGACCAGGGCTGTAAAAAAAGACGAAGTGCCGAGGATCAGGCTAATGACATGAACATCTAGCGACCCAGTGACAGCCAGGCACTGGCTTTGGGTTAACAGCACAACGCTGTGTGGACAAGAAAATACTATTTCCTCAATAATAACAAATATACATCTCCTATAATAAAATTTGGGCAAAAGCTCTGTCTGTCAGGATTAATAACTTCTCCTGAAGAATTCACTTCCTTTAACACACAGTGAATAAGAAAATATGATGCAGAATGTCCCTTGCCTTTTTCCTAAAAAAGTATGCTTTCACTACTTCTAATACACATATATGTGCAAATACATTTTTTTTATAAAAAGCAAGCTGTCTTTGACAGTAAGAGTGATATGGTGTTGTTATGTGCCATCGGGTCACCTGTGACTCATAGCTACCATATGTAAAACAGCCCTAAACCCTGCTCTATCCCATGCCAATCTTACTGTCCCCAACACACCTACCCCAATACCCCAGCGACTGGATCAATCTGTGTCATCGAAGGTCTTCCCCTCCTGTGCTGTCCCTCTGCTCTCCCAAGCATGATGTCCCTCTCCAAGAACTGGTCCCTCCTTGCAACATGTCCAAATTATGTCAGGCAAAGCTTCAGAATCCTTACCTCCAAGGAGCATCCTGGTTTAACCCTCTCCAGAGTGAATCTGTTTGTTTTCTTAGCAGTCCATTACCCTCTATACTCTTCTTCAGCACCACAGCTCAAAAGCATCAATTCTCCTTCTATCATCCCTCATCATTGCCCAGCTTTCTGTTGCATAGCAAGTGATTGTAAAGACCATGTCCTGTGATTAGAGAAATACCAAAACTTAATGTAACAGGATATATTTATTGTAGGACTTCAAATGGCTTTAAAAGTTTCAGTCACAGCCTATCAAAAGAAGGGCAGAGTAGCCATTATATAGTAATCAAAGCTCCTAGGCATCAGACATTCAACCAGTAGGATGACAGCAGCTCTTACTACTTAAAGATTGTCACAACACAGTCAATCTGTGTTAGAATGTGTGTCACAACATGCCCAAATCTTTGGAGTTCAACTGCCTATCTCCCACTTTGGTCAAAATCTGGGGGAAGTTATTTGGTTGCTATGAAACTATCACATGGTGTGACTAAATCTTTACAAATCTCTTTGAAGAGCATGATTTATTGTGAATAGATATGATTCAGGGTTATTAAAACAAGTTGAATAGGTATGGGATAAAGATATATTCCTGATACATGTTAGCAAGTAATTTGTGAATTTGAACTCTATGAAGAGGAATGTGACATCAGGATTGGAAGAAGATTTATTGTTAACCTGCATTATGCAAATGACATTACCTTACTTGCTGAAAGTAAAGAGGGCTTAAAGCTCTTGCTGCAGAAAATCAAGAACCATAGCCTTCTGTGCAGATTACATCTCAACATCAAGAAAACAAAGGTCTTCACCATGGGACCAACAGATATCATGATAGATGGAAAAAGGATTAAAGCTGTCGATGATTTAATCTTGCTTGGATCAACAATTAACACTTGTGGTACCAGCAGTCAGGATTTCAGGAAATGTATCCTATTGGGAAAGTTCACGTCAGGGACCTCTCAAAAAATATTGAAGTGTAATGATAGCAGCTTGAAGACTACAGTTCTCCTGACACAGGTCATGGTCTACCCTTTCACTTGCTATATTACAGAGAGGTGGCCAATGAATAAGGATGGCAGAAGAAGAATTGATGTCTTTTAGTTGTGGTACTAGAGAAGAATTGCCAAAAGAACAAACAGATACATCTTGAAAAAAATGCATTCAGAGTGCTGCTGATGCTTCTTTTTCTTTTTTTTTTTCTCCAGAGTGTTTCTTGAAGGCAAAGAAGATGAAGCTATGTCTTCCATGGTTGGGACATACTGTTAGGAAAAACTGTTCCTTGGAAGCAACAGTAAGATTCAAAAATGGTAAGAAAAACCAAAAGAAGACCCTCACCTAGATGGATTGACCCTATGACTGCAGCAATGGAAGCGGCACAGGAAAGGACGAAGTTCAGGTCTGTAGCTCATAGGGATGCTAAGAGTTGTATTTCACTCGATGGCACCTAACAGTAACAACAAACAACATCCAAACGTGTCAGGAATATCCTCTGAAGAGAGAATCCTGAAAGTGAGTTATGTATAACATGACGGGTGGCATTAGGGTTCATTGATTATAGAAAGACAATTACCACGTACACACCACATAACCCAAAAATTTAGCTCTGATCGTGGAGCCTCCTTATTGTAGCTACCTGTATCTGGATACGTTTCCAAAAGAATTCAAGTTTAAACAAAAGACTCTCCAAGAAGCTTTCTAAACCATTTCCCAACATGAAAATTAACCCAGAGAACCAGTTCCCAAAAGATTCTAACAGGCACCTAAAGGTGAACAGCACAGATGAATCACCCCAACTTGCTGAACCTAGAAATTTGGATTCATGTAGGATCAAATCTATTTATTTAGCTACTTGCTTTTGTCAAGAAATTTAGAAGCTTCACTTTAATCCTGTTGATCTCTTCACTGAAAAAAATATTTTTTAGACAATTGAGTTTAATTATGAACCTAAGGATGCTGTAGTGACCTAACGGGTGAGGAGCTATGTGGTGAAACTAAAAGGCTCCAGTTTCAGCTGCTCCAGCGTGAAAGATGGACAGTCTCCTACTGGGTATTTCAGAGCCGCTGAAAACCCACTGGAGAGTCAGCTACGAGTTGGTTTCAACTTGATAACACATAACAACAACAACAATAACAACAACTTAAACTTTAATTATTAAACCCAAAAGAAGAATAAATGATTGAACTAAGTCTAGGGATTCATCAAGGGATAATTGTATATTATATCATCAAGGGATAGTTGTATATTATATACAATTATAATAATTGTAGATAATTATACATTAGATGATTTCTTTTAGGTTAGATCTCACAAGCCTTTCTCCAAAACTTGGATGACAAAACCTCCACTGTGAATCAGGTGTCTATTCAACTAATGGATGTATAAACACTAACAAATCCATCAGACTTTCTGAATATCTTTCATTCAAATGAAAATGTATGACATATGATCCTTCAAAAATTCAAATTATTTATAATAATTCAGTTGGTGTCTTTCATGTACCAGTATTAGCTTGGGGCTTGTAATCACTATTTTGTCCTCAAGGTGGCACTTTAATATAAGCTAAAGCATCTCTAAGAGCTTTCCTGAATTCACCTTGGAAAAAAATAATTTCACTAAGCATCTGTCTTTCAATATGACATTGTCCTTATGTAGTAACTGCACTCCTTTCAACTTACATATAAAATTAAAGTGAGTTATCATTGTGTTAAATGCATGAATTTTCTTAGATAGTAAATTACATTTTCTCCCTTATTATTATTCTTCTAAATTATGGTTTCTCTATTAAGGTAGACCTTGCTGTCAAATTATCAAGAAACTGATACACATTTTCATTCTATGAGCAGAAAATATAATTTATTGGAGGAGACTTGGTAGATAATATAGGTTTATATTTCACACTATTTTCGAGTAAAATATGTGCAAATATCTCAGTTAATTCACAAATTCCTTAAGGAGAAAACTTCTGTTCTTGCCTAAACAATAAAGAAAGTTTGAACAAAGAAGGTACCCGTGGAAGTACTAGGATTCCTTATATCAAGTCCATAGTAAACAATGAGAAGTAAGATAGCAACATGTTCAAGATCAACGTACGTCTCATCCAAGTCATGGTCTTCTCAGTTGCTTGTTAGTGTTGGAGGGCTGGACAATGAATAGGGATGGCAGAAGAAGAATGATGCCACTGAGTAATGCTGCAAGAGAAGAGTGTTGAACATGAGCTGACAAGAGAACAAACAGTTCCGTCCTGGAGAGGGTGAAAACTGGTTGCTCCTTGGAGGTAAGGATTTTGAAGTTTCATCTCATCTACCTTGGTCATATCCTTAAAGACTAGACATTAAACAAGGACATCATGCTTGGAAGGGTAGAGGAACAGCATGGTACAGGAAGACCATGGATGAGATGAACTGACAAAATAACTGGGACAATGGGAGGAGGTGTGTCAAAGACAATGAAATTGCCTCCGAATAGGAGAGGGTTCAGGGCTATTGTTAATAGGGTCACTATGAGTTGTAGTCTACTTGAGGACACATAACAACAGCAACAACAGTGTCAACCAGGAGTGTCTGAGTGTTGCAAATGATTAAAGTATTAACCGGTAAGAGAAAGATCGGAGGCGTGATTCTATACAGAAATATTTCAGGAGGAAGTTCTGATTATTTACTTCTGGAAAGAATAATTAAATGATATTTTGTGGAGCACAGATCTACTCTGATACATATAATGTATGATGAAGCAGAGTCAATGGGAAGATAACTGGTTATTGGTTGAGGTTAAACAAAGAACAGAAACAGAATATAGAAAAGTTAAATCTCTGGGGTAAAATTTCTAAGACTGTAGGCATGTAAACATAAAAGGGTGTATTCAGAAGAAAAGAAGCAAAATTTTCTTTAAAGATACAAAGAAAAACTGCTTTTGCAGGGCAATAAAATAGATGACTTCATAAATACATATTTATTATAAGATTTATTGATAATAAAAATGACTAAGAAATAATTTGAATTAAACTAAGGAAACAATCATCCTCACAACTAGACCAATAGGAAATATTATAATAAATGAAGAAAAGACAGAAGTTGACCATAATTTCATTTTGCTTGGATCCACAAAACACTTATGGAAACAGGAGCCAAGACATCAAAGATCATAGTGATTTAGACTAATCTGCTGTCAAGAACCTCTTTAAAGTAACAAAGAACATTATGCCACTTTAATTACTAAGGTGTACCTGGTCCACACCATGGTTCTTCAATTGCTTCAAATGCTTTCAAAAGCTGGACAATGAATAAGACAGGCCAAAGAAGAAATGATGTCTTTGAATTGTAGTGTCAAATAATATTGACTATACATTGACTAT
>NW_006399933.1:559723-568464 GCF_000299155.1 Elephantulus edwardii | reverse complement strand
ATTGATTCAGTGAATGGGTTAATCGGGATGGGTGTGTCAGAGGCAATGAGATTGGCACAGGATAGAGCAGGGTTTAGGGCTGTTGTACAAAGGGTCGCTATGAGTCGCAAACGACTCGATGGCACATAACAACAACAACAACAGTCCATGGTACATTAAATACACATCCTTAGCACCACAACTCAAAGGCATCAGTTCTTCTCCCTGACAGCAGACTTTCCCAGTGCAATTTGTCTTTTTATTTCCTGACTATACCAGGAGTAATGTGAGTGGAGCCAAGCAAACTGGAGCTGTTAACAATCTCAATATCATGATGCTGCCAAGTGGCCCAGTGTGGAGAATCTTTGTTTTCTTGATGTTGAGTTTCAATTCATATTGAAGGCTGTAATTCTTGACCTTCCACAGCAAATGCCTCAGGTTCTCCTCAGTTTCAGCAAGTAAGGTTGTATCATCTGCATAATGAAGGTTGTTGATCAGTCTTCCTCCAACCCTGATGAGACATTCTTTCTCATAAAGCCCAGCCTCCCAAATTATCTGTGTTACATATGGATTAAAAAGATATGGAGATAAGATGCATTCCTGGCTTACAACTTCCCTGATTTTGAACATTGAAGTGTTTTGTAGCTCTGTTCTGAGGACTGCCTCCTGGTCCTAGTATAGGTTTTACATAAGCACAATCAAGTGTTCTTGGATTCTCATTCTTCTCAGAGTTATCCACAGTCTGTTGTGATCCACACAGTCAAATATTTTTTTTCATAATCAATGAAACACGTACAGACATTTCTTATTTTTGTTTGGCATTTTCATTTCTAAACATACTTCTGTCTCCTCATTCTTGTTTTCAAAGATAAGAGAATAGGATTTTTGCTTTCTCATTTGTTCTTGTGCTATATTTTTAATCACTAGACAATACTTTACACAGTGCTACAAAAAATAGAGCTTTATAACACTGTGCCCTACAAACAGTAAAAAGAATAAAATAATTTCATTTTTGTAAAGTTGACCTACAGTGTTGAAGCAGCATTTTAATTGAGTGTCAAGGTATCAAACAATGGGAAGGACTGATAAGCATTCTGTGATCTGTTTTTCCCATAAATACTTATGTTGGATAAATAAGAAGTGAACTTTAAAAGCTTTGAGCTTTCTATCTCCTCTTAACCTTTATATCTCTTCTATCCATTTGAAAGAAAGCATAAAGTGCCAAGTAGAGACTGTCAAAAGATTAGAAAATGAGTAGTGGATTGTTAATAGTTTTCCTGGCAGCAGAATGTTTCAATGGCCTGAAACTAGTCTGTTTCCAGAGCTAAAAGCAAACAAGTTTTGTTTTGCTTTTTAACAGTACACATGTATTCACTGGGTTGAAAATATACTATGTATTTTTACATACATGCAAAATCATAAAAACCATTATTGCTATAAATAGATTATCAGACTTTTCTTCTGAAGTATCTCTCTGAGTGAACTGGCACTTCCAACTCTATGGTTAAAAACTATATTGCATTGGCAGATTGCACAACCTAGCAATGCTCACATAAATATACACATGTTTACATAAAATATAAATTCACTTATGAGATGGCAATGTTCTTTACTGTAACTTCAAATAGTGTCAAAGACTTTTACATAGTCTCTTGAGAAAATAGTTTCTTGACGGAATTCTGTGTATTATCATTGCATATTTATGGCATTATGACATTAAATTTTAAAAAAAATATTGAAAGTTACTCTTGAAACATTTTGTGGTATGTTGCTGTTATGTGCTATCAAGTAGCCCGTGACTCATAGCAACCCTGTGCATAATAATTCTGAACCCTGCTGTTATCCTGGGCCAATCTCACTGCCTCAGACACACCTACTCCCATTAACCCAGCTACTGTGTCAATCCATCTCACCCAGGGTCTTTCTCTTCTGTTTAAGTCCTCCACCCTTCTGAGCATGATGTCCTTCTCCAAGGACTGTTTCCTCCTGTCAGCATTTTCTAAGTATATGAACTGTAGCTTCAAATTTTACAGTCGCCTCCTAAGGAGTAAATTGATTGATATGTCCAACAAAACTACTGTGTAATCATCACAAAAAAAAATCATTATTAGAATTTGCTTCAGAGCTGGGAAACAAACTATATGATAAAATGTAAATTAGTATTAATCTTCAGAAGAGGAGTGTTGTTAATTTCTACAAATCCTCTTGCCAAGAAAATATCTAAATTACGTAACCAATGAAACATGGAAATTTTCAAAATAAATACAGTGTGTACATTATTCTGGAGACAAGAATAAGTCAATTGAAAATAGAGCCAGGTGCTAAATCCGATATATATTATATAAAATCAGGAACTACATATGTCAATTTATTTCAGAAACACCAACAAATGAAGAGAAACATTATTCATAGATTTCATATTCTAGCCACAAGACATAAGGACACTAAGAATAAAAAGTTAATTGAATAATAAATCTTTTCATACTATCATGTGCCTATTTTAAAATTCTTTATTATCTGAAAGAATTGTAATTACTAACCTTTACCAAATATCTTTAGGAACTTAAAGAGTCTCTGAAGAAAAATACGTTAGTAAAAGCTTGAATGACAAACTGGAAAATAAATGAGCCCAGTCATAGACCAAAATGAGGCATCAAGAGAGAGGATAAGAAAGTAAAGGGTGATTTGAAAGAAAAGATGGAGGAAGCTTTGGATCTGCATATCTTCTTGATTATCAGCACCACTATAGACCAGTCTGCACATAGACACATAGACCACATCTCCAGCAATGTTTCAATATGTAATTGTTGTTGTTGTTGTTGTTATGTACTGTCGAGTCACTTGCGACTCATAGCCACCCTATGTACAACAGCCCTAAACTCTACTCTGTCCTGAGCAAATCACACTATCTCCGACACTCCCATCCTAATAACCCCAGTCACTGAATCAGTCCACCTCATAGAGGGCCTTCCCCTCCTGCCCTGTCCCTCCACTCTCCCAAGCATGATGTCCCTATGCAAGGACCAGTCCCTCTTTACATGTCCAAAGTATGTTAGATGGAGTCTCAGAATCCTTGCCTTTAAGGAGCAGCCCGGTTTAACCCTCTCCAGGTTGACTCTGTTTTCCTAGCAGTCCATGGTACCCTCAATACTCTTCTCCAGTACCACAGCTCAAAGGCATAAATTCTCCTTCTATCCTCCTTAGCAATTGTCCAACTCTCTGATGCATAATAAATGATAGCAAAGACCATGACCTGTATCAGATGCACCTTAGTCTTGCTCTTCAGTACTTTGGAGAGGTCCCTAACAGCAGATGTGCCCATCGCAATATGTCTTTTAATTTCCTGGCTAATGTTTCAATATAGATTTACAAAAATGGTGAAGCAAACTTAGTAGACTAATAAGAATAGAATAAAAGAAGTATATATTCAAGACAGCAGAGAATCAAGTGAAAGTTTAGTGAAGGACATGGAGAAATAAAAAATGAAGAGTTTTGTTACTCACAAGTTTTCAAAGAGGTTTTCTGGGCCTGATTGATTAGATCAAAGAGAAACAGAAGAATGGGAATTCCAGAACACTTACCTGTGCCCATGCTGAAGAGACATAGATCAAGAGACAGTCTTTCCAATAGAACCAGGCACTACAGCATGGTTTTAAATGAGGAAAAGTATGTTGTATCCTTTCAGTAGGCTTACTCAATTTGTATACTAACCAAATAACCAAAAGCTTCCTCCAACAGATTTAAAAAAAAAATAGAAATCATTCTTTCTAGATGTACATCTTAATATCAAACAAATGCTACTAAAAAAAAGGCGTAAGTATAGAGGAGAAGGGTAAGGGGAAAAAATAGAAAAAGTACAAAAGAAATGCTAACAAATAGGCTTGTTAATAGATGAACGATAAGAAAGGACACTTTTGGAATTTATCCTTGTAGGAAGTTAGGTTAATTATTTAAATGGTTTAGTGATGCCTACAATATAAAGTGGCACAGGGCAAGTCAGAATTTCTTCTGTTGTTGTACGTGGCCTGACTGTGAGTTAGATTTCACTCCATGGCACTTAACACAAACATTTAAGCATATTTTTATCCCAAACATAACATATTTTGAATAAAATTAGATATCAAACAAGCAAAACAGGAATATATAAAATAAGTAGACATCCACAAGTTGATTTCCTCTACCATATTTCCTTTGTTAGTTTGAAATTGTCTGTGTTCTGTAATGTGGTGCAGGATTAAAACACATGCATGACTTTCTTTTCCAGTGCTGGAACAATCGGAGTTCTGAAGGGAGAAAGTTTCTGATTTTGTATCTATCCATAAAATGCACACTGAGTTCACTGTCTGTTTTGCCAACATTCAACACACACCCTTTGACTGAGCAAGGGTATCAGAAATCCAAATTTAAGCAATTATCCAGGCATACTATAGCTGCCGGCAGTGTACATAGCTTGACACGGTCATTAGTTTTTATGCTGTTTTAGAGCAAATGTGCTACCAGAAACCCAATTTGCTCCTGACATAACACTATTAGGCATCCAAAGCATGAAAAGTGTCAAAAGCTTCCTCTAAGTTAGGCAGCCTGCTGCCATAAGGTGCCCTGCTATCAAAACTATTTTTATACACTTAGTATTTTTTTTTATACTCAATGTATTTTACTCTTTAGCCATTGTTATACATATTGTCTTCTCTCTACTGGGTGTATTTAACATTAACAGAAATGCCATCTTCCATGTTAATCTCTATTGCATGGAGGATGATACCCTATTTAAAATGATTGTGAGACAGCTGGCCCAGCATGTTGGCAGTGAAATAAAAAGAGGGAGGGTAACAGAAATGCATGCTGAGAGAGAAATAAGGTTACAAGAAATGAGCTGTGACTAAGAAGAACTTCAGACCTTATAAACTCTGCAAATATCTTCACTCCTTTCTTAGTCAGATCCTAACTGTTGAGACTTACTAACATATAAATCTGAAATATGTGCCAGTAAATGATAGATGAGTTACAACCTGAGGGGCACAAGTATATTGTAATATAATGCAGCATTATTTAAATCTCAAGAGGCAAAGTAACCGAAAAAAATGACCATTAAAACAGCTTAAAGACATCTTCTTGTTTTGTTTTTTGTTTAGCATTTGAAACTTTCTTGTAAACTGTCTCTTCAAATTCAGCCCAACATATGGTGATAATTGTATGGACACTATTATTTAGAAAGAATTTTTAAAATAAGACCAAAGAAGAATTGATGAATTTGAGTTAAAGAGTTGGAGAATACTGAATACACTGTTGACTGCCAGAAGAATGAACAAGTGTGTCTTGGACTCAACCATAATGCTCCTTAGAACTAAAGATGGGAAGACTCAGCTTCATGTACTTTGGACAAGTGATCAGGAAGAACAATTCCCTGGAAAGGATATCATGATGGATAAAGTAGACAAGCAGTGAAAAAAAGAAAGACTCTCAACAAGGTGGGTTGGCCCAGTGACTGCAATAACAGGCTTAGGCATAGAAAATGATTATGAGAAAGGAACAGGATAGAGCAGTGTATGGTTCTATTGTACATATGATAGCCATGAGTCAGAATGCACTTAACTGTACCTAACAATAACAACAATGAACGTAATTTGTCTCTAGTAGATTGTATTTGTCATGTGTTAATATCATTTATTCATCTATTCACATAAGGAATTATCAGAATACATAAAAATTAGTCTATTGCCTTATTTGTCAATTAAGACGAGATGTTTTCATTACTATCAAGTCTCTCCAAATTGTGGTATCAGTATAATGTCCTAGAAAATTTTTCATGAACAGTCAAATGGTAAATTGTTGTTGCTGTCGACTTGGAACCATCCCATAGCTGACCTTCAGTGAGTTTTATTTCAGAGGCTATGAAGAAGAATACCGTGTCAGGATTGGAGAAAAGCTCATCAATAATGGTCATCATGCAAATGAAACAAACTCACTTGCTAAAAGTGAGAACTTGCTGCAGAAGGATAAACTCTGCAGCCTTGAGAGTGGGTTACATCTCAACGTCAAGGAAACAAATATCTTCTCCAGTGGACCAATAGCATCTTACTTGGATTCAGTCATTACATTTGGTAGCAGCAGTCAGGAGGTAAGACATATAGCAATGATGTTATGTTGAAGATTAGGGTTTATTTGATTCAGGTCATGGTATTTTCAGTCATCTGTAGATCTGAGAGCTGGACAATGAATAAAGATGGCAGAAGAATTGATGCCTTTAAACTGTGGTGTTAGAGAAAAGTCCATCCCACGGACTGCAAAAGAACAAACAGACCTTGGAGAAAGTGCGGTCAGAGTACCTGTTGGAGGCAAAGATGACAAATCTTTGTCTCACATACTTTGGGCATGTTGCTAGCAGAGGCTACTCCTTGGAAAGAGACACCATGTTTAGAAAGGTGGAGGGACAGTAAAAGAAAGGAAGATCATCAACCAGGTGGATTGACACAAGGACTGAAGCAATGTCAGAGATTGTGAAGATGGCACAGGATGGGACAGAAATATTGGGAATATTGGGAAAGAAATATTGTCCTCAGTGTTAATATGACTGTACTTGACTCAAAGACAACTAACAACAACATAAACTGCATAGGACAAAATTGTACATGTTTTCCCCTTGGAGAAGCTGGTGGATTTGAACCAGTTGTCTGTTTGTTTGGCAGTGCAATTCCTTTCCATTAGGTAACCAGAGCTCCCTAGACTGGATTAGTCTTATATTAAAATTACTGAGACATAAATTTATATATGAAGGTTTCAGAATATTTAACAGTCAGTAACAGTATCTATCAATTAAGATTCAATGTTTTCATTACTATCAAGTCTCTTCAAATTATGATATCAGAAAAACAAGCCTAGTAATTTTTTATTAATATAGTTAGAATGATAAATTGCCCACTGCTTTTACAGTTACATATTTAAATAAAGTTAGCTTTTTGAAAGATTTGTGAGTTAACCATATGGTGTTTTATATAAGCTATCAGTATTGCTAACAAAAGAGAACTATTTTACAGAGTCATATATTCTGAAACACAAGATCATACATTGCTTTGTTTATATGAAGTTACACCTTCTTGATGTAATTCTTTTACTATTAAGTGCTGTTGAGTCAAGTATGACTCATAGTGACTGTATGAAAAGCAGATCTGAATCCTGTTCTATACTGTGCCATCCTCACCATCTCTGATACACTTGAGCCTGTTGCTGCAGTCACCATGTCAATCCATATCTTTGAGGGTTTCCTCTGTTCCACTAGCCTTCTAACGTACTACACCTAATATCCCTTTTCCAAGGAATAGCCTATCCTAGCAACATGTCCAAAGTACCAGAGAAGAAGCTTTGCTGTGCTTGACTCCCAGGAGCATAATGGCTGTACATTTCCCCACACATACCAGTTCATTTTTTTGGCAGTTCATGAAATATTCAGTACTTTTCTCCAATAAGAAAACTCAAAGGCATCAATTCTTTTCTCATCCTTACTCACTGTCAAGATCTCAGGTGCATAGCAAGTAATGTAAAACACTGTGGCCAGAATCTGATGCACTTTATTCTTTAGACTGACATTACTGATATTCAGTATATTGGAGAGATCCCTGACTGTGTCCTTGACCAATGCAATATGTCTTATTATTCCCTGTCTGCTGGTACCCACAGTGTTGATTGTGGATCCAGTTAAGACAAAATGAATGACGGTTTTAATATTTTCTTCATCTATCATGATGTTTGATACTAATTGGCCCAGTGGTAAGGAACTTTGTTTTCTTGATGTTGAAATGCAATGTATATTTACGGCTGTACACTTTGATCATTCACTCCCTAAATGATGAACAAGATATTCGCAAAATAGGAGGCCTATATAAACCTCTACCATTCACTACATCAGCCCTTATCATCGGTAGGCTAGCCCTTACAGGCATGCCATTCCTCACAGGATTCTACTCAAAAGACCTAATCATCGAAACTGCTAACATATCTCACACCAACGCCTGAGCACTCCTAATAACCCTACTAGCTACTTCAATAACAGCAATTTATAGTACTCGTATTATCTTCTTTGTATTCTTAGGCCAACCACGATTTCAATCAATAGTTATAACAAATGAGAACAACCCTAACTTGATTAACCCTATTAAACGTTTAGCAATTGGGAGCATCTTCGCAGGCTTTATCATAACAAACTTTATCCCTTCCTCATTACTTCCCAAACTCACATTACCCTTCTCCCTAAAAATAGCAGCAATAACAGTGACCGTACTTGGATTTATTCTAGCCATAGAACTAAATATATTAACCACCAAACTTAAAATGAACCAACCCTCCCCTTTACATAACTTTTCTAACCTATTAGGATTCTACCCCACTACAACCCACCGACTCCCCACTTATAAAAGCTTAAACTCCAGACTTAACCTAGCATCAACTACCCTTGACCTAATCTGACTTGAAAATATACTCCCAAAAAACATCTCAATCATCCATAAAATTACCTCCATTAACCTTTCCAATCAGAAAGGACTAATCAAACTTTATTTCATATCTTTTCTAGTTACCTTATGTCTTAGCTTACTACTAATCACCTAACTCCCCGAACAATCTCAATAACAATAAAAACGCTAACAAATAAAACTCATATACGAACAAACAATAATCAACTCCCCGCCCCATATAACAAAGAACTTCCTGCATAATCTCCACGAACTAGACTACCACCAACTCATCACTCAATCATACTATTATCAAAA
>NW_006399933.1:557527-559623 GCF_000299155.1 Elephantulus edwardii | reverse complement strand
AGGAGGGGAAGGCCCTCTATGAGGTGGATTGATTCAGTGACTGGGATAATCGGGATGGGAGTGTTAGAGACAGTGCGATTGGCACAGGACAGAGCATAGTTTAGGGCTGTTGTACATAGGGTCGCTATGAGTTGCAAACGACTCGGTGGCACATAACAACAAAACAACAACAATACCTTGAACTGCTAAAAAAAATGAAACAAATTTCTTAGAAGAATTCTTGCCAGAGTTCTCCTTAGAAGCAGAGATGGCAAGACTTTGTTCTACATACTTTGGCATGTTACCAAGAGGTAGCAGTCCCTGGAGAAGGACAATGTACTTAAAAAATAAACAATGAAATAAAGAAGTTCCTTTAAGAGATGGAGAAGCATGGTGACTGAAACAATTGGCTTATGCACAACAGTAAGAATATCTCAGGATTGGGCAGCGTTTTGTTCTATTGTATATAAGGTCATTATGAGACAAAGCTGACTGGATTGCACTGACCAGCAATAATAACAGCATCATAGTTAAGTACCTTGTGCAATAAAACTTTTGTTGTTACACACTATCACTATTTTGGTAAGTGAGAAATGGATGTATGCATATATTTTCCACAGATAACATTTTACCCAAGATTTTGCTCAACAAATATATGGTTGCTAAGTTAATTGAACTCTAAAAACTGATACTGCGATCTCTTGCTTCTTGTGAAAATTTCGTCAAGTAGGACTCAACTGTAGCTGTCTTAGAGCAAGTTTTCAAGGTCTATAAATTGTATGGAAAGAGTTTGCCCACTTTTTTCCTACGGAGTCCCTAGTAGACTCAAGAGGCTCATCTTGAGGTTGGCAGCACAACTTCTTTACTTTTAGAGAATAAATCATCAGAAAATATTAATTTCTCTCAAACATTAACTAGCCTTTGGAGTTTATAGCACTGAAGATTCTCACCAGCTGGGCTTTCCAGAATGGTTTCTATTCCAAATTTTTTAGTTTTATTACCAGACAACTCTTAAGTGTGTTTAATGGCATTAGTTCAGAAGTATAAATTTTATAAAATGAATCAAACTGAAAGTTTACTGATTCTGTTAAAAATCAGTCACCTATGACTCGTAGTAACCCTATACAATAGACTGATATCTTACCCTCTCCTTAATTATCCTACCAATCTGTTCCATGCTGAAGGTCAAGCCCAATTTTACTTAAAAAAGCATGTTGTTATTATGTGCCATCAAGTCGCTTGCGACTCATAGCAACTCTATGTACTACAGCTCTGAACACTGTGTCATATCTTTTTTAAAAATTTTATTTTATTAATTTTAATGAACATTTACAGAGATTTTGGATTTCCATTCGTTCATTGCTGCACTTTTTCCTCTAACACCCCACCCTCCAGTTCGTTTCTATCTTTGAAAATTAAAAGATAAACTTCTTCGTTGGGATAAAATGCCCCCCAACCCTGATAGCCTCCTCTCCATCTGCTCCCCCTTACCCCCCACCCTGCTCCGCCCCAATGCTTTCCACTATGCAACCTTAATCCTGGATTCCTGTGATAATCATAATACCCTATCATATATCGCTTTTAAACTGTTCTCTCCCTCATGTGTTTCAATTCAGTATGCATAATCTATCCAGTTTTTCTCAGTCTTACCCCAAGCCTGATGTTGGTCCCATTCTACAACAGTGGCACTATGCAGTATTTGTCTTTTTGTGATTGAGATATTTTACTCAGCATAATGTCCTCCTGGGTCACCCATTTTAAAGACTATTGTATGAGTTCCTTGTTTTTATTCCATTGTGTGAATATACCACAGCTTCTCTATGCATCCATTTGTTTGTTGATGGGCACTTAGGCTGTTTCCAACTCCTTGCTATTGTGAACAAAGCCACAATGAACATGGGTGTGCATATATCTGCATGGGTGGCAGTTATGGTCTCTTTGGGGTATATTCCCAGTAGTGGAGTTGCTGGGTCAAATGGTATCTCTATTTGCAACTTTTTGAGAAAGCACCATGCCGCCTTCCACAATGGTTGCACCATTTTACACTCCCACCAACAGTGAATAAGGGTTCCAGTTTCTCCACAACCTTGCCAGCATTTGTTGCTTGCTGTTCTATT
>NW_006399933.1:538857-556079 GCF_000299155.1 Elephantulus edwardii | reverse complement strand
ACGTAGATTGTAGAGGAGTCTTCCTCCAATTATGATCCCACATTATTCTTCATAAAGTCTGGCTTGATGAATTATTTGCTCAGCGTACAAATTGATTAGGAATGGAGAAAGGTTTTCATCCCTGATGCACATCCTTCCTGACTTTAAATCATACAGCGATCCTTGTTCCAGTCAGACAACAGCTTCTTGGTTTAGGTATAGATTTCATATTGGCATAAGTAAATTATTTTGTGATTCTCATTCTTCACAACGTTAGCCATAGTTTATTGTGATCCACACAGTAAAATGTTTTTCCATAGTCTCTAAAACACAGATGACACTCTTCTGGTAATTTTCATGCAGAATCTATCTGGCCTCAACAAAGATATTCCTGACGTCATGGCCTCTTCTAAGCCTAGCTTGAATTTTTGGTAGCTCTCTGTTAATGTACTATTCAAGCTGTTTTTGGATGATCTTCAGCAATATATATTGATATCTTTATATATGATATTAATGACATTGTCTGATAATTTCTACATTCTGTTGGATCACTCTGTTTTTTCAAATATGTGATCAAATATGGAACTCCTCCAGTTAGTTGGTCAAACAGCTGTCCTCTAAATTTCCCAGAATAGACTAGTGAGCATGCCCAGGGTTGCATCTATTATTTGAAACGTGTCAATTGGTGTCCCATCTAATTTCTGGGGCCTTATGTTTTTGCCAGTGTCTTCAGTACTGGTTAAGCTTCTTCCTTTATTACCATTGGTTCTTGTACATATAGCATTTCCTGAAATTTTTTCAGGTCAACTAATTATTTTTATTTAGTTACTCTGTGTATTCATTTCATCTTCTGTTAATAGTTCCAGGATCACTCAAGACTTTTTGCATGGTATCTTTCAGTATTGCAACTCGGGGCTTGGATTTGTTTTTAATACTTTCAAAGAAATCCAGAGCAAGTTTTTCCTCTTGTTATTTCTAACCTAAACTTTTTGCACATTTTGTCATAATGCTTTGCTTTAACTTCTCAAGCTGCCTTTCAGAATCTTCTGTTAAGCTTTTTTATTTCAGCAGCTCTTCCCTTTGATTTGGCCTCTAGAAATTTTCATGCAATATCTGTAGTTACTTCTGACATCCTTTTTTATTTTCTCTATCTTAGTGACCATTTGCTCTCTTCATGAATGAGATCCTTGATTTCATTCCAAACCCCCCTTTTCTTGAATTAGTGCTAATCAATGTCTCAAAACTGTTCTGAAGGTGATTTATTTTAATTCAGGTGGAGTTGTTTTTCTCTTTTTCCACTTTAATTTGAAACTGTATATGAGCATTTAATTAATAATCTCTCTAACAGCCATCACCTCACCTGGTTTTGACCCCTTATATGGACACCTGATGATTCTTTTTATGGATGTCATCAGTCTGATTTCTATGTCTGCTAGTGTCTCTCAAATAAATGATCCGGATATTATTGGAGATAAAGGAATACAAATTTTCTACAGACTTTGGATATTTTTATATATTCACTCATTCTTCTATTTATTAATTCAAAAAATTTAAAAGAGCATTTTGTATGCCAGTTTTGTGATACTCTTTTCACTTAAGTCAAGGATACAATATAAATTCTAAAAATTGCAACATAAAACTCAATAATAGAGCCAGGAAGACAGGAACAATTGCTTCACATGTAATACATACAAATGTCTAACTTTGTCTTTGAAACTTAAAAATAATAACTTTTTTGAGTCGGAAAGAGATATGTTTTCCCAGAAATAGGTAGGCTCACTTATAATTTTGTGGTATTTCAATTCATCCTGCCATCAAATGCGAATGAACAAGTCAAACAGAAGAAGTATTATGATCAGATCATCATATCTTACTTTTATAAATATAACATCAATAACAGACTAGAGAATAAACACCTCAATCTGGAGACTCTAAAAATTGTACTAGAGCACGGAGAAGCCAAAACAAAGGGAAAACATGTTGAAGGAAAAGAGCTGAACTGGAGATTTCAAAAGACATATTGAGAAGACAAAGCAAAGTATTATAATGGAAAAAGGAAGATTTGCTCTGCATTTCTCAAGTTGAAAGAACTGAAAAAAATTTAAGCCTCAAGCCACAATATTGAAAGATGTTATGGCTAATACATTGAATGACCCAGAAAGCATCAAAGGAAGGGATACACAGAATCTCCGTACCCAAAAGAACGGACATTAAAAAATTTCAGGAAGTACTATCTAAGCAGCAGAATGGTAATGAAGGAGGAACTGGAAACTGAATTGAAGGCATTGGCAGGAATAAATAAAATCCCAGGAATCGATGAGATACCAATTTACTTGTTTCAGTTAACAGATGTACCCTTGGATGTGCTCACAGATGCTGCCAGGTAATTTGGAGAGCACTTGTCTAACCAATAGGTTGCAAGAGGTCCATATTTGTTCCCATTTCCAAGAAAGGTGATCCAACAGAATGTGGAAACTATCAAACAATAGCATCAATAACATGCTAGCTGGAAATTTCATATGGCCCAGCTACTCCACTGCTTAGAATACATGCTGAAATAATGAGAACTGAGGCACAAATGGAGATTTGTACACCAGTGTCCACAGCCGTATTATTCTCCATCGCAAGAATGTGGAAACAGCCCAGATGTCCAAACACGATCAAATGGATTTAGAAATTATGGTACATTCACACCATGGAATACTAAGCAGCATGGTGAAGTGAAGATTTTGAAAATTACTACCTAACATGAAAGGATCTGGAGAGTTTTATGCTAAGTGAACTAACTCAGTACCATAAAGACAAATATTGTATATGACCATTAGTGCAGAAAAAGAAAGATAACTACTAAGACATCTATGAAGATCCAATAGGAGAGGGTAGGAGCAGAGGGGTGAGAATGAGCAGGAGTGTAATCATGTTGTTGTTGTTTTGTTCCAGACAACTCATAGCGACCCTATGTACAACAGTCCTAAACCCTGCTCTATCCTGTGCCAGTCTTACTGTCTCTAACACATCTACCCCCATTACCCCAGACACTCAATCAATCCATCTCATCAAGGGTCTCCTTCTTTTATGCCATCCTTCCACCCTCCATAGCACAACTGGTCCCTCCTTGCAACATGTCAGACAAAGCTTTAGAATCCTTGCCTCCAAGGAGCAGCCTAATTTCATCCTTTCGAGGATGAACCTGTTTGTTCTCCTAGCAGTCAATGGTATACTCAATATTCTTCTCCAACACCACAGCTCAAAGGCATCAATTCCATTCTATCATCCCTAGTCATTGTCCAGCATTCTGATGTATAGCAAGTAATTGCAACAACCATGGCCTTCATCAAGTTCACCTTAGTCTCCAGAATGACATTATTACACTTTAGCACTTTGGAAAGATCTCTGACAGCACACTTTCCCAGTGCAAACGGTCTTTTAATTCCCTGATTGCTGGTGCTAAGAGTGCTGATTGTGGAGCCAAGCAAACTAAAGCTGTTAACAATCCCATTTATATTTATACTTTTTATATTTATATGTATATTTTTATATATTTATTGTTATTATTAATTATTTTTAATGAAAATTTGGATATGAAGGACTACTCTGCCTCCAGGAGCCAGGCAATCCAGGCTTGGCCTAGGGTTTAAGGTGGCAACAGATGGCTTCAAGCCCAGAAAGAGAAGAGGGGAGAGTCAGCAGCCATGTTCTCCCAGGGCCAGTCTTTCATTGTTTTTGTTCAGACATTCCTCTAGGTCATATAGCCCTGGTGTACAAGTTGCCATCCCGCAGTCCCTTGTGGTTGCTGTGAGGCTAAACACTGTGACACGGATGTGTCAAATGCATTAATGGTTGGCTACCCAATGTGGACTGAGAGTGGGGTGGAGCTCCCCGATTAAAATAAGCTTGGAAGAAGGAGTGGCATCCACTTCCATAATAGCTTGCCTCTGGAAACCCTGTGAACCTGGAGAGAGGATGAAAGGCACCCAAGCGTCGAGAACTCTCCTTCATAGGGTCACTATGAGTCGCCTGCAACTTGACCGCACTTAACAAAAACAATGAAAATTTACAGAAATTTTGGATTTCTATTCATTCACTGTTGCACTTTTCTCCCTGCCCACCCCTCCTGTCCAGTTTGTTCTTCTCTGAAAAGTAAAAGAAAAATTTTTTCATTGTTTTAAAATCCTTCCCTCCAAGTACAATCCACTATGCAGTCTTAGTTCTGGATTCATGTCATAACAATAATACATAGTCATATATACCTTTTGCAATCTTAATATCAATCTTTTCACCATCTATCATGATGCTACCAATCAGACCAGTGGTGAAAATCTTTGTTTTCTTGATATTGAGCTTCAATCCATATTGAAGGCTGCTTGATCTTCTGCACCAAGTACTTCAGATCCTCTTCAGTTTCAGCAGGCAGGGTTGTCATAGAGTAACATAATTTGATGGGTAGGGGGAGGAGTGGATAAAAGAAATGGGAAAGATCCAGTGTGAAAAAAAATTCAGTGTATACAAATTTTGTAAGTAAACCAGTATAAAATAAAAATTTTATTTAAAAAAATAACATATGCAAGCAAAACACTGCTGAAGATCATTCAAAATCAGCTCAAACAGTATGTTGATCAGGAACTCACAGAAATTCAAACTGGATTTAAGAGAGGCTGTGAGGCTAGAAATATCATTGGGGATGTCAGATGGATCCTAGCTGAAAGTAATGAATACCAGAAAAATGTCTATAGATTCTTTATTAACTATACAAAGGCATTTGACTGTGTGGATAACAACAAATTCTTGCTAACCTAGAGAAAAATTGGAATTCCACGGCATTTAATTGGCTTATGAGAAACCTATACCTAGACAGAAGACTATTGTCTGATCACACCAAGAGAATTACTGGTTTAAAATTAAGAAGGGAGTGTGTAAGGGTTATAGTCTCTCTCCATACCTTTTCAATCAGTATGCTGAACAAATTATTCAAGGGGCAAAACTCTATGAAGAGCAATATGACATCAGGGTTGGAGGGAGACTCATCATTAACCTGTATTACGCAGATGACACAACTTTGCTTGCTGAAACTGAGGAAGACTTGAAGCACATCTTGCAAAAGATCAAAGAATACAGCCTTCATTATCAATTGCATCTCAACATCAAGAAAACAAAGATTCTTACCACTATACCAATAGGAAACATCATGAATGATGGAGAAAATGGTGAAACTGTCAACACTTCATTTTATCTTGGATCCACAATTAATACTTCTTGCTATCAACAGTCGGGAAATGAGGTGCTATATTGCACTAGAAAAAAAACTGCAGTTAAGGACCTCTCTAAATTATTGAGGAATAATATTGTCAGTTTGAGGACTAAGGTGTGTCTGATTCAGGCCATACATAGTCTTTCTGATCACTTGCAATGCATGTGGACAACACAGAAGAATTGATGACATTGAGCTGTGGTGTTGGGAAGAGCGCTGAACATCCCACGGACTGTTAAAAGAAAAACAAATACGTGTTCGATATGATGAAGCCAGTGTACTCATTGGAGGCAAAGATGATGAGTCTTTTCCTCACATACTACAGGCATGTTGCTTGGAGGGGGTATTTCCTGGAGAGGGACATGATGCTTAGAAAGTAGGAGGGTCAGTGAAGGAGAGAAAAGCCCTTGAACAAGTGAATTGGCACAGTGACTGCCATAATAAGCTCTAATGTGTCCAGAAGTGTAAATGATGCCACAGGACAGAACAGGGTTCAGATCTGTTCATAGGGTCACTATGGGTCATACTTTATTTAATGGAACCTAACAAGAACAACAGAGAATAAAATTAACTTGGGAAAAGACGAGTGTTTGAAAAATACCAATATTATTTTTAAAATGAACATTAAATCTTCCTTCAGGGGGTACCTGACCTTACATTTTGTAGAAAAATAAAAATTTTTAACTCTACCTTTTCAATGAACAAATAATGTCAGAAGGTGTGTTAAATGAAAATAGGTCTGATGTTCGTATTGGAGTAAGGAGTGTTTATCAACAACCTGTATTATGCAGACAACACAATCTTACTTGCTCAAAGTAAAGAGGCCTTGAAGCACTTACTGAAGAGGAGCAACAACTACATTTTTCAATTCAATATTAATAAAACAACTCTTCACACTGGACCAGTAGTTAACGGTAGCATAGATGGATAAAAGATTGAGGCTGTTATGTATTTCCTTTTACATCAACACACAATCAACATGCCTGGAAGCAGCAATCAAGAAATCAATCTACTCCATTTGGAAGAGCTGCTGTTAGAGACCTCTTTAAAGTGCTTTAAGGCAAGGGTGCTAGTTTAAAGTTGAGAGGTGACCCAAGCCTTGTGGACATGCACCTGTGGACAACACATATTTGTTTATCTTTTAGCAGTCCATGGGATGTTCAGCACTCTTCCCAACATCACAGCTCAATGGCATTAATTCTTCTGCCTATTCATTGTCCACATGCATGCAATTGCTTCATATACACGTGGAAGGTGGACAATAAATAAGGAAATCTGAAGAAAAATTGATGTCTTTGAATTGTGATATTGGTGAACAGCACTGAGCATATCATGGACTGGTGAGTGTACACACAAACCTATCTGGGAAGAACTACTTAGAGGAGAGATTGGTGTGACTTCATTCTTTGAGCATCTTGTCAAGAGAAATAAGTCCTTAGAAAAATACACTGACATCATTATTGGAAAAATAAGGTCAACGAAAGAGAAAACGACACACAGAGATGAATTGTAGATACCTAAATGTGTGTATTTTAAAAAGTTTATTTTAGTTTATCAATATTACAAGGCAAAGACTAGAACGTTTACTTCTTTTATTATAGTTCATTAGTGTCTTACTGTCTTGATTGGTCTAAAAAAGTTCCTGATTGGTGTAATTGAGGAAATGGTTGTTGGAAGGGACATTTGAGAAAGGTAAACATTTAGGTGGTTTGTTCAATATTGTTAGAAGTAATTAATAGACTTTATCATATATTTTATGTAATGAATTCTTTCTGGCTTGTGACTAAGATTTGTTAACGGCTTATCCTCCTAGGACACTGGAGCCCTTTCTACCCTACCCCCATTTACTCTATTTCTAAATTGGCGCCAGAAAGTAATGTAATTATTAATTAAAAATATTAGTAAGGAATCTGTTTCCTCCTGGCATCTAATTTGTGTGCTGTTAAGTCTATGATAAGCGCTTCAGTTAAATTAAGTTAGTTCCTTTTAACAGACAAGGTAAGCTTTTAATGCTGTCTTATCCCAATCTTGAGCTTACAAAATCAGGAATTTTAGCTCAGCCAATCGTGAATACATTCCCAATAGGAACTGTAGGGTTCACCAGCTCTATGCACCTTGACATAGACTTCTACAGAAAACAAATATTTTTTTTGTCATTCCATTAACATTTTAAAGCTAACTAAATTTGTAGAATCACTGTGGCAAATTAGTCTCTAAATGATGTATGAAATGAAATAACCTTGCCAACTTCACATAATGAGCTGCTTTCTGCTACGCTGTTACTTCCTTGAATATATGTCTGTGTATATTTTGTGTGCCTATTCCTATTTACATTTCTATTTTTGGTTTTTTAATTTAAAAATAGTGCTTAAATGTATTGACAAAATTAAGATATTAGGACAAGTACTTATATCTAATAAACGATTATTGAGATTTCTCTTGGTAGGTATCAAGTGACTACAACTCATAGTAACCTTAAATGCAACAGATCTAAATCTTGCCCTGTCCTGTGCCATTCTCATTTGTGTCGTACTTAAGCCACTGTAGCAATACCTATATTAAGTCATCTCCTTAAAAGTTGTCCTTGATTTTGTTGAACTTCTATCTTTCCCTGCATTAAATGTCTCTTCAAGGTTTGATTCCTTCAGAAAATATGTCCAAGGTAAGTGTGATGATGTTTTACAGTCCTTGCCTTTAAGGAGCACTCTGTTTGCACTTCTTTCAAGACAGATGGATGTGTTTGTTCTTTTAACAGTACATGATATATTGAATATCCTTTGCAAATACCACAAGTCAAAGGTATCACTTCTTCTTCTTCTAATAGACAATATGATATTGTTGTTGCTGTTACATGCCATTGTGTCACCTGCATCTCATAACAACCCTATGTACAAAAGATCTGAACTCTGCTCTATCTTGAGCCAGTCTCACTGTTTCTGACACACCTACTCCCATCACCCCAGTTATTATGTCAATCATCTCCTGCAGGGTCTTCCTTTTCTGCACTGTCCCTCTACCTTTCCAAGACTGATGTCTTTTTCCAAGTACTGGTCCACCTTGGCAACATGTCCAAAGTATGTGAGATGGAGCTTCAAAATCCTTGCCTCTAAGGAACAGCCTGGTTTGTTTATTATTTTTTTACAGTTTATGGGAATGTTTGGGGTTTGTTTGTTTGTTTGTTTTTAAGCCTCTTTTTCAGAGTTAAGAAGAACTAATGGAGGACACTTATATTTAAAAGTTGGTTTGGCCCTCGGGCCTGTGGCTCTCGAACCTTGTATTATTATATTTTGGAACAACGTTATTCTAAGTTGTGCAACACGCTTCTATCAGTTTGCTGTACTGAGGTAATCTGAGCTTGTTGTGATGCTGAACCTTGTGTCATCATGGGGTCAAGTGACATAATGATTTTCCATGGTGGACAGTGTTTGGTGGAATTCAAGACAGGTTTGGAAGCAAGAATGGCATTTACTTCCTAAACTATATGCTTCTGAAAACTCTATGAACTTGAAGAAACACTCATAGTTATAGAAAGGCTTCAGGCCTTTTGTTCATAGGGTGACGAGTCCTGCTCGACCCGATGGCAATCAACAACAACAAACAGTATGGTGTGTTCAATGCTCTTCTCCAGCACCACAAAGCAAAGGTATCAATTAATTGTCTGTCAACCTAATCATTATCCAGCTTTCTGATGCATAGCAATTAATTGGAAAGAATATGGCCTAAATAAGAATACCTTAGTCTCCAAACTGACATTGTTGCTCTTCAGCATTTTTGAGAGGTCCTTGACAGTATCTTTCCCCAGAGCAATTAATCTCTTGATTTCTTGACTACTTGTGCCAAGAGTGTTGATTGTGGAGTGGAACAAGCTGAAATTGTTAACAACTTCAGTATCTTCTCCGTCAATCATGATGCTGCCAGTTTGGTCCAGTGTTGAGAATCTTTGTCTTCTTGATGAGCTTCAATCCATTCTGAAGACTGCAGTTCTAGACCTTCTGCAACAAACACTTCAGCTCCTCCTCAGTTTCTGTAAGCAAGGTTTTGTCATCTGCATAACGCAGGTTGTTAATGAATCTTCCTCCAATCTTGATGCCACATTCCTCTTCATAAAGTCCAGCCTCCTGGATGATCTGTTCCACATATAGATTGAAAAGGTATGCAGACAATATACATCCCTGATGGACTCCTTTTTTATGATACTTATGGTTGCAAAAAAAATATTCTCTTAATTTACTTGAATAAAACCAAACTGTTATATCTCAGTTGATAATAAGTTATCTTTTACTGTTTTCTTTCAAACGTTATGAATGTATACTTTCTACGAAAAATTTAGATACTTCTTAAACTGTATAAGCTGCTTTCTATTAGAAAAAAGAAAATAAAAATTACTAATTTTATGTTTGGATAGGTGGTCTGAGTCTCTGGGCAGTACAAATGTTTATTTATACATGTCATTATAAACCAGAGCTGTCTCAGAAAATTATGCCCAAGGGACTTGCTTTTGAAAATTTAGTCTTAAAAGTACAAGAGAGTGCAATTCTACTTTGACATGTGTAGAGTTGTCTTGGGTCAGAATTGATAAATGACAACTAAAAAAATACACTTGATAATGGTATAAGATAGTACTTTGGTGCAGGAAACATTAGTAATAAAATAATTTATCTCTGACAACAAATTGCGGATAATTTCTCTCTTGTTGTTGTTGTTGTGTATGTGTACTGGTTATCAATTTGTCTGTGACTCATAACGACCCTATCTACAATAGCTCTGGGCCTGCCTCATCCAGAGCCAGTCTTCCCTCATGTCATTATCCCAGTTACTGTGTCAATCCAACTTATCTGGGGTCTTCCTCTCCTGTTCTATCCTCCACCCTTCCAAGTATAATGTCTTTCTCCAAGGACTTGTTTCTCCTTTCCACATGAACAAAGTATGATATGGAGCTTCAAAATCCTTTCCAGCAAGGAGAAATTTGGTTTCACCCTTTCAAAGACAGATCTATTTTTTTCTTCTGATGGTCCTTGCTTTGTGTTCAATACTCTTCTCCAGTATCACAACTTAAAGATATCAATTCTTCCTCTGTCATCCTTAGTTGTTGTCCAGCTCTCTGATGCATAGCAAAGACCATAGCCTGGATTAGGTAAACCTTAGTCTCTAAACTGACATTGTTGATCTTTAGCACACTGGAGAGGTCTCTGAAAGCAGATTTACCTAATGTAATTCATCTTTTGATTTGCTGACTGCTGGTGCCAAGAGTGTTAATTGTGGAATCGAGCAAGCTGAAATTATTAGCAATCTCAATCCCTTCTCCATACATCATGGTGCTGTCAATTTTTCCAGTGGTGAAAATATTTGGGGATTTTTTTATATTGAACTTCAATCCATATTGAAGATTAAAGTTCTTGACCTTCCACAGCAAACTCTTCATGTCCTCCTCAGTATCAGCAAGCAAGATTTCATCATCTGAATAATGAATATTGTTCTTCAATCCTGATAGCATACTTCTCCCCATAAAGTCTAGTCTCCCAAATGATCTGTTCTGCATATAGATTGAAAAGGTAGGAAAACTAGATGCATCCCTGATGCACTCCCTTCTTAATTTAGAGATAATGAGGTGTTTCCTTGTTCTGTTCTGACAACTGCCTCTTAGCCCAAGTATATAGTTTTCCCATGAGCACAATCAAGTGTTCTGGAAGTTCCATTCTTCTCAAGGTTAGCCACAATCTGTTGTGACCTTAGGCTCATTTATTTTTGTAAATTAATCTTTATTTAAACTTTCATCTATTCATTTCATTCTATAGATGGAAAGTCATATGAATAAGAGATGAAAGTAAAATTAAAGAAATTATGCTAAAATGAAAAATAATTTTCTTTCTAGCCTCTGTGAATGATTCTGATTAATGTAGCATCAGAATTGGAGAATGACTCATTAATAGCCTGCAATATGTAGAAGTTACAATGTTGTTTGCTGAAAGTGAGGAGGACTTTAGCCTTATTAATGAAGACCAATAATAAATGTTATTAAATGGAGAAAACTTTGATTTGTCAGTGATTTCTGTTTAGCCAGATCAATAATCAATTACCCTTTGAAGAAACAATAAATAAATGAATAGATGTATTACACTGGGAAAATTTAGTACAAAAGACCTCTTCAGTATGTTAAAGAGCAAAAATAACACTTTATGGACTAAAGTGAGCCTTATACAAATCCTGATATGTTCAATTGCCTCATATGTATGTAAAAATTGAACAAAGAATAAAGAAAACCAAAGCATAATGGATGCCTTAAAATTGTGCTATTGCCAAAGAATATTGATTACAGGAAGAGCAAACAAATCTACTTTGGAATAAGTGCAGGCTGAATGCTCCTTAGAAGTCAAGATGGTGAGACTCTATCTCACATAATTTGAGCATGTTATCAGGAGGATAATGTGGCTGGAGAAAAACAACATGCTGGTAAAGTGGAGGGTCAGTGCAAACAAATTGGCTACCACAATCAGCTCACAATACCTGTGATGGTCATGTAAGACCGGGCAGCATGCTTTGTTTTAGTGTGCGTAATTGCACTAGAAGTTAAGAGAGATGCAAGGGCAGGTAACAGCTAAGAATTCCTTTTTTCTAGTCATACAGGTAGGAGATTTAGAGATATATGTCAAAGAATTTAAATTACTATTATTTATTTACATAGCATATTTAAGACCATGTTATGATTATCAAATTTGCATCTCCCAAATAGATGATGAGCAACATTTAAAATAAGACTAGTTCTGTAAAGAAAGATACGACTATGTCCAAGTGGACACTAACAGCTTCTGTAATAAATAATGTATCACCCCAAACACATTCTCCTCTCTCCTAAACAACAGTAAAACTTTAGCTTCTATCTGTTTTGTTTATACACCTTTTCTAGAGTTACAAGATATGATTTTCAATGGAAATTAGTTAAATTCTGCATGAAATACCTAAGGCACTGTCCCCTTGAGCCTAAATTTCAGCTAGTGAAGCAAATCCAATACAGATGTGTCTATTCTTGTTTCAGAGAGAATAGATTCACAACATGAGCAAAATTGGCAATTTACCAAAAATATCCCAGCTAACTTTTAAACTAACTAATCACACATATAAATAGATGCCCAAATAATTTGAGTGTGAAGACTTTAAATCTACTAATTCTTAATGAAAATGTAAAACTGTATAATAGCTAAGAACTTTTCCAGAATTAATATGCTATTAAAAAGCTAATCATTGTTTTAAAATAAAGAAGTTCTAATCTGAATTCAGGACCATTTAGAGGCAAATATTGAAAACACAAAAATAAAAAACTATAAGTGTTGACAGGAGCTCAAGAGAAAATATTCAATTTTAGTTTCAAATAAGTTATGTTAGACAATTTTTTCTACTGATAATGAAAATACTGTATAAAAGCAATATATAGAATATAATTTATTATTTATTTCAAAATCATGGATTTGTATGTGTAATTGTAATATGTTATTAGACATAAATCAGTTGAGGATAAAGACATACTCTGTACTGTTGAGAAATGTAAAGGTTCTTTCAACAACTTACATTATTTATTAGTCTGAATAGCCAATGATTTCTAAACGTGTTGTTGGATGATCTCCTGACACCCACCCAAGTAACAAAATATACTTTGATAGTCTTTAATTAGCCATGACCTATCTGGAAAGATGGAGATTTCTATTCTTCAAAATATATTCCCAATCTAGCTGGTTTTTTTCAATATCTATAAACTTGCTTTAAGAGAAATCATTCTTATTGTAAGGTAGAAGAAAAGCAGAGGCTATATGTTTCTGAAAGAGATGGGTCATTAAATTAATCTGACAGTGACATGAAATGATTGTTCAGATACTTTTCTTGGTGAGAATGTTAGTGTGGAATGTCATTAATGTTGCAGTTGTTTTGATTTTGGTTCTTAGAAATCATATGCACAGCAGAAATAAATCCCATCCAATCTCATGCCATACTTTAAGTTTCTACCATGCTTAAGCCCATTTTTGTAATCACAGTGAAAATCCATATCATTGGAAAGTGAAGAAGAGAAAACATCAGAAAACCAAAACAAAACAATAACAGAATGTGGTAGAGATTGAGTAGGTAGAAGATAACCTGAATGACTAAGAGTACATACTTGAAAGTGAACAAAGAATCAAAATAAGAATCGACCAGATTTTATTTCGTTTTGACTAAGAGTGGTCCTTCATTTCCTTTGTATAAATTTTCCAGAATTGTAACTATATGCCTTCATATGACCCAGCTATTCCACTGCTAGGAATATGTTGACACACAAATGAAAATCTGTATACCTATGTTCATAACAGCTTTATTCACAAGAACAAGAACAAGAACATGGAAATAGCCAAAATAGCTGTTTGTATTTTATTGTTGTTTGGTTAGACTAGGGGTCTTATTTGTTTGGGTTTTTTTTCCTCATTTTTGTGAAGACTGAATACACTTACAAATACCTAAGCTATCTACAATGAACCACCTACTTTTAGTCAATGAACATGTTGTTTTTATGTCCCCTGGTACCTGCAACAGTCCTCAAGTCTAGTTGATGCAAAGAAACTCTGTGACCTCTAAAAATGTTAGTGCTTTACCATAGAGCTCTACTGCCTGCAACTCCCTTTCCCAGGCCAGCAGGCTGAGCAAATGCCTGTGCTAGTTGTCACGGCACCATTTGTCATGGCAGATGTAATCCGTCCAGTTTTCCATCATTCATCAACAAATGAATGGACTGATATGGTACAATCACATAATGAAATACTACCCAGAACTTAAGGAATAACAATTTTATAAAATCTATATGACATGAAAGAGTCTAGAGAGTATTATGTTGGGCGAATTTACTCAATCTCATGAGGACAAATATTTCATAAGACCATTATTGTAAAAATAGAATTAGAACTAGTAAAATGGATATTAATGTCCAAAAGTGGAAGGTAAGGGGGACAAGAGTGTGGAAAATATGGAGAGAAGAAATTGCTAGGATAACAGAGTTCAGTGGGTGGATTGGGGCTATGTGTGAAGGAATTGGGAAATATCCAATAGGGACCTGAAAAGATGGGATAAAGGTAGGCATAGATCAATGGAGATTAATTTTATAAAACACAATGTATAAGAATGATTGTAAAGAATGTGTGAAACACAATGCACATGAATAAAACACAATGTATACAAAATTTGTACACAAACCAATATAAGAGTTAAAAATAATATATAGACAAAAAAAGGATTTCAGACTTATCCTTATCCACTTATTAACTGTGAAATTTAACTGCTTAATATAAAATGTTATATATTAGGCCTAACAAGACCAGTTATTAATTTTGAATGGAAGTATAATTTCTATGCAACAGGTGAACACATTTTGTGTTCACTTATATGTTTTGACAAATTCATTCATAAAACCACCACCTCAGCTAAAATAAAGTATTTTTACATCTCAGCAGGTTTGCTCATTCCCGTTTCCAATAAGCATCCTCCAAAGGCAAACATGGTGTGATATCTATAATCACAGCTTAGTTCTGCATATTTTAGAATATAATAAAAATGGAATCCAAAAGTATAGATTCTTCGTCTTTGGCCTCTATTACTCAGCCTAACACACTGAGTCACTCATGTTGAGAATGTTACTAATTCATTCCTTTATGTATCTGAGTAGCATACCACTTTAACAATATTCTACAATTTAGGAACCCACATACCTGCTAATGCTTTTAGGGATGTTTCCAACTTGGCAATATTATGAACAATTTTGTATAAAGATGCTGTGACCATATGTTTCCATTCTTTTGGAAAACACACAGAAGGGAAATTCTAGGTAGTATAGTGCCAAATTGTTTTCCAAGTCGCACCATTTTTACCACCAAGAGCAGTGCTTGAGAATGTCATTTAAACCACAACCTTATTATGCACGTAGTCAACCTTTTTCATCCTATTTGTGTGGTATATTTACTCAGGGTTGTTTCATTTACATCTTTATTATGACTACCAAGTTTATTATCTCCTCAGACTCTGCTTATTGTACATTTGAGTACTTTTTTGGTAAAGTCAAGGATTTTATTCCTTGCATTTGTTTCTATAATGTTATCTTGTTATTGAACAGAATGAAAGGTTTAAGTTGTCTAGCCATCAACTTTTGTCAAACACATACAGGGAATATTTACTTTGACTGAGAGGTTTGCATTCTTCACTTCATATTTCAACCCATTTTGAAGATGAGAGGAAAACACAGTATTTAGCACTTGACTGCCAACCAAAATGTAAGAGGCTTCAACCCATCTATTGCTCCATGAGGAACAATATCATAACTTGTTTCTAGAAAGATTTGCTGTTGTGGTTGTTCGGGAGCGTCAAGTATGACTCACAGTGACCCTATGAACAGCCAACCTGAACCCTTTCTATCCTGTGCTACCCTCTTCATCTCTGAAACTCTCAGCCCAATGCTGAAGTAATCCTGTCAATCCATCTCTTTGGAGATCTTCCTCTCCTTCACTGACCCCACCACGCCCATCTTTCCAAGCATGTTTCCACCTTCCAATGAATATAGCCTCACCTAGCTACAGACACAGAAATCCTTTGGAGCAGTTTGAATCTTTCCTTTAGGGTTGTTACATGTTGCAACTGACTCAACAGCAACATTAGGAGATGGATCAGCAAATTATAACCCACAAGCTGTTGCAATCAAATTTTATTGAAACACAGCCAGCCACATTCACTCATTTACATATTGTCTGTGATTGTTTTCAAGCTACAACAGCAGTCTTAAGTAATTGAGACGATGCAGACATGTGGCCCACAAAATCTATAATGATTACCAGACAGCTCATTACAGATTATCAACTTGGGGTTTAGAAAATGAAATTTTTTTGAAATAATAAAGCTTATCTTTTATTTTAAGCATGTGTCCGTACTTTCTGCAAAAAATTCTAACATGTAATTTGCATCCATGCTTGCATTATATAAAAGTGATTATATACAAAGGTTTACAAAATAATGCATGAGCTCTTTCAGATTGGAAATAAAGCTTGTACTAGTAGAATTGACTGGATGCCAACTAACAACAGTATTTGTTATGTAAATGTTACCTTTGAGAGTCTTGGAGAAACTTAACCAGGTGCAATAATAGCTCTGAGTGTTGAATAACAGGGAAAACCTTCTTTTTCTCTAAAAATGACATGGCCCTGGGAAACATATCTGTTCCCAATGCAAACAGGTCAAAATGATAGAATGTCCAAAGTACAGTCATTGTATTAGAGTTGAACTGTACCTCACAGTGAGACTCAATCTGTATCATCTGTTCAATGCAAATGATGGCTAGTGAGTCTCCTGAGTTAGGTAGAGAAGATGGAGCAGATGATACTAAATCCATCAGGGGATGATGTATAAGTTTCTGAACTTAAACTGCCTGAAGTTATATGAATTTTATGGAGTGTTTTCCATTTTATTTAAGAAATCTGTTTACTGCATATTCTTTTATATATCTAATAAGTACCAGATAAACTTCTGATTTTAAAAAGAATTTGCTTGCATGTCACAATATCACTTAACAGCTATGTGATGTTGTAATTAAAAAAAAATCAAAACAAAACACCAAAACCAAAAAACCAACAACAAAACACAAAACCCTCCAGGTCTCAATTTTCTTAGTTGATAAAATAAAACTTGTATTAGAGAACTGATTTTAAGATTATATTATTGGAAATAAACTATACATTTGTATACAGATAGTTATCAACATATTGTAATGTTTATTATACAGAGAGAACAACTATGTATTGTCATACTTGTACAGCTTGAGTGAGAATGATGTTTCCTATAACTCAATAAAAATAATGAACTTAATATCCTCGCCAGCATTTGTTGCTTGCTGTTCTGTTATATTTTGCTATTCTTACTGGGGTGAGATGATATCTCATAGTTGTTTTGATTTGCATCTCTCTTAGAGCTAGGGACTTTGAACATTTCTTCATGTGCT
>NW_006399933.1:531290-537932 GCF_000299155.1 Elephantulus edwardii | reverse complement strand
TATAAAAAAAATAATGAACTTAAATAGAAAGTAGCAAAGCACATGTGTTTCCTTAGGATAAAATGATGTGTATAAACCTACAGTAAGCTAGTGGCTCTTAAAGCATCTCCATCTGAATTACAACTAGGGTAATTATTGACATACATATCTAGGTTAACACAAATAGCACTTAAAATTGTCTGGGTTCTATGTTGTTGTTCTTATATAGTTTCATGGGTAGCTCTGTTGGCCTAGTGGCAGGAAATTGTGCTGCAATCCCCAAGACACACAGTTTGAGGCTATCAGCAGCTCAACCAGGGAAGGACAGGCATTCTCCTCCCATGAGATTAACTGCTTTGAAAACCCATGGGATGGTCAGCTACGGGTAGGTCAGAATCAATAGTACACAACAACAACATAGAGTTTCATGTCATGTATGTGTGTGTGCGTGTGTGTGTGTTTGTATACATATATGTATATAAACGTGCATATATATATTCATACACATAAGTATATGTTTGTGGTGGCTTAGTGGTAAAGTGCTGCACTGGCAATTCAAATCCAACAGTTGTTCTGAGGAGAAAGATAGGCAATCTCTGCTTGTATAATTTATTGCCTCTGGGGAGGTCAATTACCTATATTCAAAATAATTTATAGATACAATGTTACATTATTGTAACATTTAACTTTCTCATGTTATAGTTCTTATCCCAAACCTCAAAGGCAATAGATGATCATACTTGTAAATCTATTGATAAATATATTGATAAAAGGCAGTTTTATAAAAACTAAAAAGAGAGTGCAAGACAGTGAATTTACAATGGACTTATCTGAATGATAGTCTGGATTTACCTGTATTTTATAAAAGTGAGATTTTGCTTGTAGCTGATGCACTCTGTATGAATCCACATGTGGTCCTACTCAGGGTATGTACTACTTTTCAGTTAATTTGTGTAATAGAAAGGGGCTAAACTAAAATGGCCGTGTCATAGAAAGTACTTAAAAAACAATTAATCTGGGCAAAAAAGGTTAAAGAATTTATTGTTTTAAAAATGAATAATAAGTCACTTTGCTAGTCTAATTACTTAATTCTTTCTCGTTCTGTTTGATCATTGTTTATTATACAATCTGGAACATCCAAACTGCCATATATCTTGTACTTAAGATTGGATGCAGTGTCAGGGGGAAAATATACCCTAAATCTGTGTGTGTATGCATTTGTGTGTATGTATGTGTGCTGAAGGGTCCTTAGTGTGTAACAGCTAGAAATGTAAATTGAAGTTTCTAACCACTCAGCCACTCTTTGGGTGAAAGATGAGCAGTCTAGTCTCTTAAACATATACAGCCTTTGAATCCTGATAAAGGATTGTGATGAGTCATAAACAATTCAATGGTCAAATGGGCATTTTGTATATGGGGGGGGATGTGTGATATGTGTGTGTACACATTAATTTTAATTTTAAGTATGTGAAAGAGTGCTGTAAATATATATGTGTGTGTTTTTGTGTAAGCCAGTAATATGAGTTTGATCTTGTGCATATGTATATAAATTAAGTGTAATAAAAATTTTGCAACAGTGATAATGTTGAATAAAACCAAGTGGTTTCAAAGAATCGCTATTATACTGGATGAAAATATGCAATTGTGTATTTTATTTCAATGTCTTTTAAATTTTAGCTTTAGATAAAAGAATTTTAAATTCTTGTACCAATTATTCAATTAAATATGAAAAGTTGTGTATGACTTCAAGGTACAGAGAATTGTTCATTGAACTTAATATTTCTCTCTTATTTATCACAGATCTATATTTGTTCCCATTCCAAAGAAATGTGACCCAACTGAGTGTGGAAACTACACAACAGTGTCATTGATTTCACATGCAAGCAAGATTCTACTGAAGATCATCCAAAAACGATTAGAACAGCACATCAGCAGAGAACTGCCGGAAGTCCAGGCTGGGTTTAGAAGGGGTCATGGTACTAGGGATATTGTTGCTGATGTTAGATGGATCTTGGCTGAAAGCAGAGAATACCAGAAGAATGTCTATCTGTGTTTCATTGATTATGCAAAGGCATTTGACTGTGTGGATCATAACAAACTGTGGCTGACTCTGAGAAGAATGGGAATCCCAGAACATTTAATTGTGCTAATACGAAACCTATACTTGGACCAAGAGGCAGTAGTCAGAACAGAGCAGGGTAACACTGCATGGTTCAAAATTGGGAAGGGTGTACGCCAGGGATGCATCCTGTCTCCATACCTTTTCAACATGTATGCAGAGCAGATTATCCGAGAGGCTGGGCTCTATGAGGAGAATTGTGGCATCAGGATTGGTGGAAGGTCTATTAACAATCTCCATTATGCAGATGACACAACCCTGCTTGCTGAAACTGAGGAGGACCTCATGCACTTGCTGTGAAGGGTCAAGGACTGCAGCCTTCAGTGTGGACTAAGGCTCAAGGTCAAGAAGACAAAGATTCTCACCACTGGACCAATTGGCAGCGTCAGGATGGATGATGAAGAGATTGAGAGTGTTCACAGCTTCAGTTTGCTCGGCTCCACAGTCAACACTCTTGGCACCAGCAGTCAGGAAATCAAAAAGCGTATCACGATGGGAAAGTCTGCTGTTAGGGACCTCTCTAAGGTACTCAGGAGCAACAGTGTCTCTCTGGAGACTTAAGGTGTGCCTGAAACAGGCCATGGTATTTGCAATTGCTTGTTATGCATCAGAGAGTTGGACAATGACTAGGGAGGAGAGAAGGAGAGTGGATGCTTTTGAGCTGTGGTGCTGGAGAAGGGTACTGAATGTACCATGCATGGACTGCCAGTAAAACAAACAGATTCATCTTGGAGAGGATTAAACCAAGCTACTCCTTGGAGGCAAGGATTCTTGGGCTTCGTCTGACAGACTTTGGACATGTTGCCAGGAGGGACGGGTCCTTGGAGAGGGACATCATGCTTGGGAGGGTGGAGGGACAGCGCAGGAGGGGAAGACCCTCTATGAGATGGATTGATTCGGTGACTGGGGTAATCGGGATGGGTGTGTCAGAGGCGGTGCGGTTGGCGCAGGATAGAGCAGGGTTTAGGACTGTTGTGCATAGGGTCGCTATGAGTCGGAAACGACTCGACGGCACCTAACAACAACAACAACAAGTTTATGGTAATATTGTGTTAAAATAAAACTACTTACTCAGACTTTATTGTAAGTACAATTTCAGTAATAATTGGTATCTCTAATTACAGAGCTTTTGTGTCCTAGTGGTAAGAAGCTGTGATGCAATCCCAAAAACACAGGGTTCAAATCTACCAAATGCTTCCTGAGAGAAGGATGAACAATTTCCTCTTAAGTGATTTACTGCCTCTGAAGACCCACTGGAGGATCAGCTATGAGTCAGTTCTGACTCAACAAAAATCCACAATGTGTTGTCATTAAAGAGTAATTGTTTCAAGAGAAGTCAAAGTCTTTATCAATCTGTGAAATTCATTGATCTTGTAGTAATTAAGATCTATCATTAAGTCCATAAACGTATACCCTTTTCAGTTGAAATCAGGTATCTCTGACACTGGAAAACACACTATTTTTTAAACTTGAAGTATTGAGCTCTTTGTCCACTTTTCCTAGAAAGGTAATTTTAAGTATAAAAGTGTGTCATTGGCTCATCCATTTTATATAACTCTTGAACAGTATATATATTATACTGTGTGATGTGAATTTTGATGTGTGGGTGAGAGTTAAGGCTATATATGTAGATATAGGACATAAGTTTGGATATGATTTGATGTAGGAGGACTATAACTTTTATTGAATTATGAAGAGGCATAAAAATTGCCACTCTCTTTTCATGGAATTATAAAATAATTCTTGAAGCCTTATTGTGCAGAAGTATTGCTAAATCAATATGTTGATAACTCCAATATGAAGACTTTCAAGAAAAACATTCTTGAGTGCCAGGCCAATTTATATAACTATTAACAATTTCTGTTTGACACCAACTTTATCACACCAAAATCTCCATCTTTCTTTAAATCTGCCCCATCTTGAATCTTCGTAATGATGCCAGAATCTGTGCAATCATGAAAGCAACATACCTGATGTTAATGCTCCTCTTTCTTATCACTTCTGTTTCAAACTCAAACTTTTGAAATATCTGTCTTAACTCTTTTCCAAACTCCTTATTGTGGTAGCTTCCATTCACTGCAATATGTATTACAGTATTCTAGATTTTTCTAATTTTCAATGCATCTTATTTACATGGCTACATAAATTATTCTAAGTGTAATTTTCTTAGTAATTCTAAATTCTATATAAGATCCATGACTTTCCATAATTTGTGAGAAGTGTAAACCTCCTAAAACAAATTTCAATATATTTTGTGAGCCATTGTAGGTTCAATTACAGCTACTACATTTGCCATTGGGCTAACAGGGCTGAGTTATATGCAGAATACCTGAACTTTCCATATCTGGTATCTATCTTTTGCCTTCTGTTTCTGTTTGGCATATAATGATTACTTGTCAAAATTCAAGATTTAAAGGAAATACCTGGAAACTGGAGTCTCCCTCCACTCTGGATGTCAGCCAGCTAATCAGGTGGGATGGCTGGTGTCTCCATGGCGGCTCCTCTTGGCGGCAGTCAGGCAAGGGAAGTTTTTGGGTTCTTTTTTGTTGTGTGATACTGTCCATTTTGGCCTTCAGAGGTGGATGGGCGGCCCTGACCCTTACAGTAAAGGGTAAGTAAGGGTGGGGTCGAGCCTGTGGAGCCTGCTCCAGGTCCTTCCTTAAAATCCTTTACGAGGCTTGGGGACTGAAGTCTCCCTCCACTCTGGAAGTCAGCTGGCTAATCTGGTGGGATGGCTGGCATCTCCATGGTGGCTCCTCTTGGTGGCAGTCAGGCAAGAGAAGTTTTTAGGGTCTTTTTTCTCTGTAAAGCTGAACACTGTGACACTGAGGAGTCAAATGGGATAATGGTCACCCATCGTTGACAGTGTTTAGTGGAGCTCCCTATTAAAACCAGCTTGCAAGCAGGAGTGACATCCACTTCTATAATAGCGTGCCTCTGGAAACCCTATGAATGTGGAGAAAGGATGAAAGTTATACAGGTAGGTGTTCAGGACTTTCATTCACAGGGTCACTACGAGTTGCCCAGGACTTGACGGCACTTAACAACAATAACAACAACAACCATTCTTTTACAAAGTACTATCATTTTTCTTTTTGACAGAGACTTGGTGGAGCACCATATTAACCATTAGACTGCTGATTGAGAAATCAGAGGTTCAGGTCTCTTTGGTAACAAGGTGAGTCAGTGTACTGTCATGAGGATTTACAACCAGGGAAACCCTTTTGGTTTAGTCCTACTCTGTCCTGTGGGGCTGCTATGAGTTAGAACGGACTTGGGAAGATGGTGAGCATTCTTTTCCCACTCGTCTACATTGGCTGTTCCTCTGTAAAGAACCATTTATCCTCTTTGTATGTTGCTGACAGGAGTAATGGGTCAACTACAACACATAGTAACCCTAAAAACAAACAAACAAAAAAAAAAGAAACCCTACTAATCCTGTGCCATCCTTACAATCTCTGCTGTGTTTAAGCCTATGGCTACATTTCATCAAAATATCATGCTTTAGTATGTTCGTCATTTTTAGATTGAGGAGGTAGCCCTGTTAAATTGGAAACAGGTACGGTGTTAGGGGAATTATAATATGAGGTAATTGAAACATTCTCGGATGGACTAAATATCTGCCAACATCAAATTATACTGTATTCAGCACAGCACATTCTTTAAGCAAATGAACCATTTAATGAAGAAGCTAAGATACAAAAAGTGTGTTGATTATGGTCAGAACTTTAAACAAAAAAGCCCAAGAATATATATTGCACAAATAAACCAGGAATCAAGGACAAATGAAAGGTTTGTCATTTTAACATACATTTATAGTTTATAAGTACACTTCTTTTTTATTGTATTATTTTATTTACAAAATTTTATTACGTTGTTTTTCAGACCAGATTCTTCCAATTTCCCTCACCTCCCCATCAAATTGTACAACCCAATGATTAATGCCCCTTCACATATCCTCATCCCTCTGCTTCCACCTCCCCCCACCCTTGAAAACTCATACTCATTCTACAATAATGGTTTATACAACAATTTGTTCTGGGGGACTTGAGTTATTTCATTCAGCATAATGCTGTACAGACCCTCCCAAATTAGGTAATAATTTACAAAATTATTGCTTCTGTGTAGAGTTCCATTTCTTTTTAGTCCTCTTGACTATCTTCATTTAGATTTTTATTTAGACAGTTCTTGTTGGTTAAAATGCGACTTTACTTATTAGCAGTGCTACTGATCTTGATTGGGCAAAAAAATTTCCTTATCTAGCACTTCTCCCATTCCAAAGAAAGGTGACCCAACTGAGTGTGGAAACTACACAACAGTGTCATTGATTTTACATGCAAGCAAGATTCTGCTGAAGATCATCCAGAAACGATTAGAACAGCACATCACCAGAGAACTGCCGGAAGTCCAGGCTGGGTCTAGAAGGGTGGTACTAGGGATATCATTGCTGACGTTAGATGGATCTTGGCTGAAAGCAGAGAATACCAGAAGAATGTCTATCTGTGTTTCATTGATTATGCAAAGGCATTTGACTGTGTGGATCA
>NW_006399933.1:529713-530305 GCF_000299155.1 Elephantulus edwardii | reverse complement strand
CAACAGTACTTCTACATTTGCTATATACATCTTATCACTTTTTCAATTCCACCTCTTTCCCTTTTTAGCTAATATGATCCAAGATATTAGTTGTTGACTTTCTGTGGTGATTTTGTTTGGCACAGTTTAGTCAATAGAGTCTACCATGAGATATTGTGGAAAATGAAATGTTTTGAAGAAATGTCAAAGATGGTAACCGTAGAAAATGAAATTGTCTACAAAACAGTTACCAGAGAAAAACAAAACAAAACACAAATGCTGAGGCTTGTAACCTCACAATCGAGAGTTGTCACTCATTGAAAATTGAGTATTTGGTGGCGGTTGTTGTTGGGTACCATTTGTTTGGAATCAATCCATAGCTGACCCTGCAGCAAGTTTTCAGAGGTGGTTAATCTTAGGAAAGGAGATTGCCCCTCCTTTTCCCTTCAGGATTATAGTGCAGCTTATTACCAGTATGTCACCAGAGCTCCCCGAATATTTGATTCGAACTTGAAAAATATGGATTCCTTTAATCTGTGACCGTAATTCCTTAATATATTATTCTATCATTCTTACTGATAAATACAAGGTGATTGATAGTGTTGTTGTTGTT
>NW_006399933.1:520964-528593 GCF_000299155.1 Elephantulus edwardii | reverse complement strand
ACGACCCCTTCTAAACCCAGCCTGGACTTCTGGCAATTCTCTGCTGATGTACTGTTCCAGTCGTTTTTGGATAGTCTTCAGTAGAATCTTGCTTGCACAGCATAAATAAGATATTAAATGGGCAAAATTGCATGAATTTCAGATAACTTTAATAGAAAAATAATTTTCTTATATTGAAAAAGTTACGGTATAATTTGACCCACAGTAATAATTTTATAATATCTTAAATTCACACTTATTGTAATGAAATTTCACTATTTTATGCTTATGCAATAAAGAAGGGACTAACACTTCTCAAAATACTTATTCAAAACAAAAATGAAATGTTAAATTTTTTAACTTTTTAATAAATTCAGAAAATCAAATCTTTATCTCTTATAAAATAGGAATTTGCATTGATAGAGACATATTCTATCCTTAAAAATAAAATTCTATCCTTAATGAGTGTTCTGAAACATTTCAAAATTGTATTTTTATAGGATCCAGGAGTCTTTCACGTGTGGAGACTCTTGTAGCAGTCACAATAAGAATCACATCACCTCTGTCATAATCCCATTTATCAAGTGAAAACAATGACCTTTTTAAGTCCATGACTTATATGTGCCATAATCGTATTCCTTATACGTATTCCTTATTAGAGTTTGCCTACAAGAGTTTCTGAGGTTTGGAAAGAGGAAGTGAAGCACAGGCACCATATTCTACGGGATGTGGTACCTGGATGCATGGGCTTAGTGGAGATCCACATGAACTCTCACCTCATGTTGCAGATGCCGTCTTTCACAAGCCTCCATAAAAGATTAGATTTCACATCTGATATGATTCTGTACCTTCTCTGCTTTTTCTGTCATGATTCCTTATTTCAGAGTCCCATTACTATCAGTTCCTCCCCTAACTGGTACCACACAGATCTAAGACCTGATTAATTTAGATTAATTTTTCTCATGTATGTATTTAAAGTCTTTCTTTCCATGATTGTATTAAATTAATATTTCATCAAAGTACAGTCATTTTTTTACCCACCTCAGGTAATCTTTATGAAAGATTCTACAACTTGGAAAGATGCACATGATGCTTTGAGAGAACACAGAAATATTCACATGTCCGTCAGCTGAATCAAATCAACCCTTGTGAGAGATAGAAAATAGAATCTGTACCCAGGACACTCTTCATTAAATAAGAACTAGAATTCCATAAAGAAAAAAGCATATCAGAAATTGTTTACTCAAATGTCTTAAATTTCATCTACAAATATGATGAGTGAAGTGAGTAACTTCTCTCAAGGTAATTGAGTTGTTTGAGTTTACTCATGTGTGTTAATTTGAGCAAAGGCTTTTGTGAGGGACCTCTCCAGAGTGCTGACCAGCAACAATGCCAGTCTAAAGACTAAGATGCCCTTAATCCGGACCATGGTTTCCTCAGTTGCTTGCTATGAATCTGAGAGCTAGACACTGACTAAGGATGACAGAAGACAAACAATGCCTTTGAGTTGTGGTTCTGAAGTATTGAACATACCACAGGCTGCAGATTGTTCCTTGGGGGCAAGGATTTTGTATCCCTGCCTCACATACTTGGGGTATGTTTCCAGGAGGGACTAGTCCTTAGGGAAGAACTTAATGCTTGGAAGGGTGAAAGGTCAGTGTAGGAGAAGATCCTGGATGAGATGGACTGACACAGTGACTGGCAGTGGGCACAGTTGTGTCAGAGATGATGTGGCTAGGTCAGGAAAGGGCAGAGCTCAGAGCCATTGTTTCTAGGGTCACTATGGGTAATTGTCAACTCGAAGACACATAACATTCTAGTTAATGGTTGTACTACAACAAAAAATAAAATTCCTGTGCTTGGGAAGTAGCTAAGAGAATATGCCATCCCCTTTTCCTTAGGAATCAGAGTGAAGTCTCTCTCAGGGAGGAGTGATAGGGAATGGCAAAGGACACACTGACAAAGGAGATTAATCAGAACTGGCTTTGACAAGCACTATGGCAATTGGACAATTAAAACAGACAATTGGGGGGGAAGAAGAATGAACTGGGGAGGAGGGTAGAGAAAACAGTGCAACAATGAATGAATGAGAATCCAAAATCTCTGTAAATGTTCATTAAAACTAATAAAATTTAATAATAATTAAAAAAATTCCTGTGCTTGAAGAGTTTACTATTAACTATGATTATTTCAGAATTGCATTTTTACTCATAGGTGCCTAAAGGTAGCACACAAAAATGTCTATTAAGTGAGTTTGTCTAATTTTGATATTTGTTACAAAATTACCTACTAGTTAAGTACTACTAGAAAATTACTGTCGTTGTTGTTGTTATGTGTCATTGAGCCACCTATGACTCATAGCAACCCTATGTACAACAGTCCTAAACTCTCCTCTATCCTGTGCCAATTTTATTGTCTCTGATGCACCCAACTCCTTTACCTTAGTCACTGAATCAATCCATCTCATCAAGGGTCTTTCTCTCCTGCCCTGTGCCTCCACCCCCCAAGCATGACGTCCCTCTCCAAGGACTGATCCCTCCTTGCAACATGTCAAAAATATGTCAGAAGAAGCTTCAGAATCCTTGCCTCCAAGGAGCAGCCTAGTCTCACCCTCTCAGGATGAACTTGTTTGTTCTCCAAGCAGTTCATGGTATATTCAATACTCTTTTTCAGCACCACATCTCAAAGGCATAAATTCTTCTTCTATCGTCCCTAGTCATTGTCCAGCTTTTTGACACATAGCAAGTAATTGCAAAGACTATGGCCTGGATCAGGCACACCTTAGTCTCCAGACTGACATCATTGCTCTTCAGTACTATGGAGAAGTCTCTGAGAGCAGACTTTTTCAATGCAGTATGTCTTTCAATTTCCTGGCTGCTGGTACCAAAAGTGTTGATTGTGGAGCCAAGCACACTAAAGTTTATGTTAAACTCATACTGAGTTCTGAGTAAAGAGCTTTCTCCTTTTATACTTCATTCAGATGCTTTGCAGAATGGATAACCACATAGTAGGCTTTCTGAAAATCAACTTGTTGTTTAGGTGTCATTGAGTTGAGTATCATCTGTAGTGACCCTATGAACAGCAGATCTGAACCCTGTCCTAACTTGTGCCAAATTCACACTTCCTGACATTCTAGAGCCTATTGCAGCAGTGTCAATCCACCTGGTCAAAGGTTTTCCTCTTCTTTACCAATCCCACACCCTTCCAAGCATCATGTTCCTCTCTAAGGAATAGCCCCTCCTAGCTACATACCCAAAGTATGTGTGAGGCAAAGCCTCATCTTTACCTTCAAAGAATACTCAGCTGTATCCTCTCCAAGGCATATTTGGTTTTTATTTTGGCAGTCTTTTGGATGTTTAGCACTTTTTTCCAACACTACACAGCTCAAAGGTATCAATTCTTCTTCTGCCACCCCTAATCATTTTCCAGCTCTCAAATGAAAAACAAGCGCTCCATGGCCTGAATCAGATGAACCTTAGTTTTCAAATTGACATCATTACTCCTCAATAATTTGGAGTGGTCCCTACCTGCAAACTTACCCACAGCTAGAAATGTGCTAAAACTGTTAGCAGTCCCTATCAGAACCAAAAGATGGGTAATTTATTTTATCTTGGGATTTTTTTTAGTACAGTGATACTTATGTCCTTCTAAGATTTCATAAAATCACTGCTCCCGATAAAAGAGCTGAAGACCAAAATTTAAAAAAAAGAGCTGAAGACCATATGGTTTAGCAGGTTTTTCTCAGCTTGTTACACATTGGTTTAAGAGTTGAACATCCAATTTTATGCATTCATTGAAACGGTATCTCTTGACCTAGAATTGGATTATGGTGATTATTTTTATGTCTTTTGACTCCTAAAAAAATTAAGTCAGTCTACCAATGCTACAACTTAGTTCATGTTGTTTTTAGGTGTCACTGAGTCAACTGCAACTCATAGCAACTCTATGAAGAATAGTTCTGAACCATGCCTTATCCATCCAGTGCCATCCTCAAAATATGTGATATGCTTAACCCAATTGCTACAGTGTCAATCCACCTTGAGAGTCTTCCTCACTTTATCATAATCACATATTATACTCTCTTCCCTATACCAGTTAAGCACTCAGTTGTATGACTTTTAGTTATTCTGGGATATTTGGAAGAAGCTGTCACCAAAAAATAGAATGAAAACAAGACTAAACAGTTACACTGCAAAATATCAGTGGAAGTAAAATTGTAATTCCAGAAGCTGTGATTCAGAAGATTGCAAGGTAAATGACTTCTAAATAAACAGTTCTTTGATAAAGAGGAGAGAAATAAAATCATTTCCTTACTGCAAGTAGAAGACTCTTCACTTTCTACTGAGAGCCAGGAAATCTTATGTAAGCCCTCCTACAGCAGTGAGCATTTAGACTCATACGTTCTGTGGTATTTACGAGCAGCTGTAGCCTGCAGAACTGGAGGAGAATTCTACCTCCTGGAGTTCTAGAATTTGCAGAAATCTTTGCATAGCAAATAGAAGCAGAAATAACTGTGAAATACACTTGGTAAAAATTGTTCTTAAAATTGGTGCTTAGGGTCAAGTTCAACCTTACAGACTGAGCAGTTTCTATGTTTACTATAAATGTGTTCATGCAAGTATATGTATACATAATAAGTCATTTAATCTGATATAACAAATAAAGGACAAGATACATTGGAAAAACAATAAGAGGACAACCAACTATAAATATTTATGATCAAAGGTTGTTTACATCTATTAGTAAATACTAATAAATATCAGAACTCCTTTAAAAGTATATTTCAATTCACTGATAGATTATAGCTTTTAATGATCAAATAATTTAACAATAAAATAACTTTTATTCAGGTCCAAATGTTTAAATTTATCATAATAAATTATTTTCTTGACCCACTGTCTGAAATATGTCCAAGTTCCTTATTTCATCATTTATTCCTTTGCATTACAGAATACAAAGTATTATCATGAAAAGTGAAAAACTCTGGAGTTAAAAAACAAAGAGAAGATGATACTAGCCATTTTTTAAGTCAAAACAACTGAAGAACAAAGGCAAGCCTGAAGGATTCTGTGGACAAAATACTGAATGATGCAAGAAATACCAAAACAAATTGAAAGGAATACACAGAATCACTGTACTGAAAAGAATTGCTTGACACAAAACCATTCCAGGAGGTCACATATAATCAAGAAACATGAATACTAAAAGAAGTCCAGGCTGTATCAAAGGAATTGGCAAAAAGTATAAGACTCCAAGAATTCACAGAATACAAATTTAGTTATTTCAACAAACAGAGCACTAACTTCTGCTGTACACGAAGTGAGGAAGACAGCTACCTGGCCAACCAACTGGAAGAGATCTCTATTTGTCTTTTGCCTGTTTGTGATTATCAGTCTTTTCCTTGTGAAGGCTCTGAAGTATTTAATAAATGTTTATTATAAATCCTTTTCTAAGACGTCATTGACAAATGTTGTGGGGTTTTGTTGTTTTTGTGATTTTTTTTCAGATTTTCTTTTTACCCTACTGGAAAAGGTTGAAGTACACACCATTCATCCATTTTGTTCTCTTGTGCGTTTCTGGCTCTATTTGCAAGCTTAAATAGGCTATATCATAGGCCAGACTTCTAAGTTTAGTCTCATTTTGTCTCTTATGGTTCTTGTGGTTTGGGGCTTGATGCATAGGTCTCTAGTCCACCTTGAGTGTATATTTGCATATACTGTGTGAGATGTGGATCCTGTTTCAACTGTCCTAGGTGGAAGTTGAGTTTTGCCTCCACAATTTGTTAAAGAGGTTGTCGTTTCCCATTTGATGCATGTTGTTTCCTTGTCAAATAGCAGTTTAGCAGAGGCATATGGATTAATTGTGCTACTTTGGTCTTTCTGTCATTGTACCAGTATCGTGCTGTTTTGATTATTACAACTCTGATTATTTACAGTTACTTAGTTATAGTACAACTTTGATTACTAAGTAGATTTTGAGATTAGGGAGCGCTATGATTTCTACTTCATTTTTGTTTTTCAGTAGAGCTTTCCTTATTTTGGGTCTCTTTTACTTCCAAATAAACTTGCCAAATTGTGTTTTCCATCTCTTTAAAAAATGTATCTGGTATTTGTGTCAAGATTGCTTTAATCATGCAGATTGCTTTTGGTATGATTGTAATTTTCACTACTTTTCTGCCCATGAACAAGGAATTCCATTTAGTGGGGTCTTTTATTGTTTCTTGCAGTAAGTGATTTATAGTTTTCCTTTTAATGCTCTTTTGTGTCTCCAGTTAGGTTTATTCATAGTTACCTCAGCTTGTGGTTGGCTATTGTAAATGGTATTACTTTCTTAATTTCTTTCTCCATGTTTTCTTTGTTCCTGTAGAGAAATCCCAGTGATTTTTGTATATTGATCTGATATTGTACCACACTACTAAGTTAGTCTACTAGGTATAACAGGTTTTATGTTGAGTCTTTGGAGTTTTCTGTGCACACTTTCATAATGTTTGCAGATAGTGTAAGTTTTACCACTTCTTTGTCAATTTCGATGCCTCTTATTTCCTTCTCTTTTCTTATTACCCTAGCAAGTACTTCCAGTATAATATTGAATAAGAGTGCTGCAAAGTTTAACAGGAAAGCTAGCAATAAATGTTGGAGAGGCTATGGAAAGATTGGAGATAGTGGGATTGGAAAATGATACAACCCCTCTGGAAGGCAGTTAAGCATTTCTTCAAAAAGCTGAACATAGAATTCTCATATGACTTACCTACTGCACTGTTGGAAATATAACCTGAGGAAAAGGGATGGCAGACACAGAGATTTGTACACAAATGCTGAATGCAGGTTAATACAAACAGCCCAAATGCCTATCAACAAATGAATGGATTGAGAAATCATGATGCGTTCACATAAAGGAATACTATGTTGCACTAAAAAGCAATGACTTTGTAAAATTCTATATAAACATTAATTACAGGACATGAAGAAGACTCAAAACACTTACTGATTAAGTTCAAGAACTATCACTTTCATCCTAGATTATAATTTGTCATCAAGAATATAATAATTCTCACAAATAGAATAATAATCAATATCATGATAAATGGAAATAAATAGACTTGTTCAAGGATTTCATTTTAATTAGATCCACAATCAATACTCATGAAGTAACAGTCAAGAAATCAATGATTATATTGTATTGGGTAAAAATACTGCAAAGGACTTCTTTGATCAGATATAATACATATTTTAATTGGTAATGTGGTGTAGAATGGTTATAAAGAGTAATTTAAGGGGCAAAAATCCCAATATGTTTTGTAAACTTGTACTCAAAACATATTAAAGAAAATGTGCTAAAAAATACGGAGGTCTCTTTGATACTTTGGTAAGGTACACCTGAACCAAACTGTGCCAAACTGTTGTATTTTAAATCTCTCTATATGCATGTGAAAACTGGAAAATTAGTAAGGAAGACTAAAGAAAACTTGGTATCTTTGAATTGTGGTGTTGTGAAATACTTTATGTACGATGGACTGAATGCATTCAAATATAAGTGCATGGAGTGTAGTCAGAACACTCCTTATAAGCAAGGATGGTGAGACTTTGCCCTTCTAAACTTTGGACATATTATCAAGAGGAGACATTCATTGGAGAAACATTAAGTTCTTAT
>NW_006399933.1:509585-513166 GCF_000299155.1 Elephantulus edwardii | reverse complement strand
AGTGCGGTTGGCGCAGGATAGAGCAGGGTTTAGGGCTGTTGTGCATAGGGTCGCTATGAGTCGGAAACGACTCGATGGCACATAACAACAACAACAACATTAGGTGATACTGGTTCAAATACGACTCATAGCAACCCTACGAATTACATATTGGAACCCTGCTCTATCTTGTGACATCCTCATTATCTCAAACACATTTGAGCCCATTGCTGCTGTCACTGTATTAATTTATTTCAAAGAGGCTTTTCCTCTATTTTGTTCACCCTTCACCTTTCCAAGCATGATGTTCCTTTCAAGAAATAGCCTCTCGTAGCAACATGCCAAAGCATGTGAGGAACAGCTTTGCCATCCGTGCCTCCAGGGAGCAGATCTTTGGATTCCTTTTTATGGTTAATATTCCAATTTACCTCTCAATAAAGCACATGGAGAAATTTATATATAAAATCATTTCAAGTGAAAGAGGTATAGAACTTATATTTCAAACAAATGTTAATAACCTAGACAAAAATAAAAATATTAGCTAAGACATGATATAGTAGAGCCAATAAATTTTCTGGTGAGCACAACAAAAGAAAACTCATTGCAAACCTGAGCAAAACATGAAACTTCAATTATGAATAATGTGGTTTGTCTATAGAGGGTTACTTGATTGGCTTTAATAATTACAAAGTTCTTAAATGCAAGGCTGAAAATTATAATAGCTTAAAGTGTTTGCAATATGTTGTATTTTCTTCCTGTTTTATAATGTTAATATAAAAACCCAAACAGTTCTTTAATATATGTATTTCTCTCTAACTATAATGTGCTGATTGAATCTCCTCTTTAATTTTTGGTTTTATTCTTAAAGAATGGCTAGTTTTACATGCTCAATCAGAAATTTAATTACTGTCATATTTGCAACTACCTAGTTTACTATTAATAGAGAAGAGGGGAAAAATAGATTGGAAGTTTTAACTAACGAGGGAAACTCATTATATAAAATAGAAATTAATCAAAATTGGTGCTGAGATATAATGACAGAGCTATATGTAACTTTATTTTTATGATTGCTTAAATAAGATGGTTTGTATTAAATCTTTACTGGGACTTTTCACTCCCTGATCTTCCTCAATTTTACCTAACACTCTTCCTGAAGCCTAACATTTACAAAGGTAAATAATAGTAAAATATTTTTCATATTTCATAAGTATTTTAAAAGTTTAAACTTTTTGTGAAATTTTTTGAAGGCATTTATTCTACGTCCTTTTTTGAATTTGATAATGACACCTATTTTACTTAACTCAAAAAACAGTTACAATAATCACTCTTAAAGTATATATGTGAAAATTCCTATGAAAACACAATGTACTATTTTATTGTTGTTGCTCCTTTTAAGTATCATTGGGTCAACCACAACTCTCGGTGATTCTATGAATAACTGAACCCTGCCCTGTTCTGTGCTGTCCTCACAGTCTCTGACACACCCAAGCCTATTGCTACAGTCACTCTGTCAATCCGCCTGGTGGAGGGTCTTTCTCTCCTTCACGTTCCCTTCACCTTTCCAAACATGATGTCTCTCTCTGAGGAATAGTGTCACCTAGCAACATGCCCAAAGCATGTGAGATGAAGCTGTAGCATCTTTTCTCCCAAAAAGTAATATGGTAGCACTTTCTTCAAAACGTATCCAATTGTTTTTTTGGCAGTCTGTGGGAGGGATATTCACTCTCCTGCAAAACCACAGTTCAAAGGAATCAATTTTTCTTCAGTCATCCTTATTTACTGTCCATCTCTCAGTTACATAGCAAATGACTGAAAACACCACGGAACAATGATGCCATTTTGAAGACTAATGCACGTTAGTCTTCAAAATGGCATCATTGTTCCTCAATAATTTGGAGAGGTCCCAAACAGCAGACAAAGTAGTACATCTCCTGATCTCTTGACTGCTGCTACCAAGTGTACTGATTGTGAATACAAGATGAAATTGTTGACAATTTCAATCTTTCCTCCATCTATTGGTTTAGTGATAATAATTTTTATTTTCTTAATGTTGAGGTGCAGTCCACATTGAAGGTTGCAATCTGAATGTCTGTAGCATTCACTTGAAGTCTTCCTCACGCTCAGCAAGCAAAGGTTGCATCCTCTGTAGAATGATGGTTATTGATGAGTCTTCCTCCAATCATGACACTACATTCTTCTTTACATAGAGTCAGTTTCTGAAATAATTTACTTATCAGATTAAATAAGTATAGAGAAAGATTAAAAAAATGTTAAAATGGTATGAAAGATCTTAAATTTTTGTTGAAATATATAAATTCATGGATTCAAAAGAATATATTCACCCAAAATGTTTAAAAGTTGGACGTAAGTATCTGTAGAATAAATTTATATATTTCACTTCCCTTTCTCATTGCAGTGTAAGATCATTTTATTCTTCCTTATGGAATTAATTCTAAAATATTTAATTTCACAAAGCATTGACCAATGTTAGTTGAATTGAACTACATTTGTTCAAGCTTTTGAATTCCTAGGCTACAGATTTTTCACATTGAACCTCTGGGGATGGAAGTATACTGATTTTTATGACTCAGAGCTGCCATGCTCAACTATTTGAATTGTTAATGATTTCCAAATTTCTTCACAGATGATAATCAGAAAATCCATTTCTTGCAACATTTCTCCTCATCCATGCATCTGTTCTAGTTGCAGACTGGAGAGCTATTTTATTTCGATGTCAAAATAGTGAAAATGATTAGCTGGAGTGCACAATTAATTTCAATAGAATTCTCATTCTTCTCAATTCTTCTTAATTGTGTGAATTGTGATTTACACACAATTCACACAATTAAATGTCTTTGCAGAGTCTATAGTGCATATTAACTTCCAAATCTGTCTTGAATTTCTAGTAGTTCTGTGTCAATGTACTGTTGCAGATATTGTTCAATTATCTTTAATTATTTAAATGTGGGGTCTCTAGTGGTGTAACCTGTAATGAGTTGCATTTTGAACCAAAAAGGTTCTTAATGAATATACTATATATAAACTATACTTACATTAAAAAAATTAGTAATAATGTATGAACTTTACGATACATTTCCAAGTTTTTAATAAAGAATTATTTTTTCATTTTATTATTTACATGTCTTTAATTTTTAAATAGGGAGCACTGGTGAACTAGCGGCAAGAAGTTGTGTTCCAATCCCAAAGGCTAGCAGTTCAGCTCTGGATCGGTTCTGACTCAATGATACACAACCACAATTCTTAAATAATTTTTAAAGTGCTGTTAAAAATAGTTACTACTCCAACCTTTACCCCCTTAGACATATTTCAGCTAACAGATGCTGCCCTGGATGTGCTCACCACGTTGTGCCAAGAAATCTGGAGAACAACCACTTGGCCAATTGACTGGAAGAGGTCTATATTTGTTCTCATTCCAAAGAAAGGTGACCCAACAGAGTGTGGAAACTAGAGAACAATCTCACTGATTTCACATGCAAGCAATATTTTGTTGTTGTTGTTATGTGCCATCGAGTCGTTTCCGACTCATAGCGACCCTATGCACAACAGCCCTGAACCCTGCTCTATCCTGCGCCAACCGCACC
>NW_006399933.1:504567-509485 GCF_000299155.1 Elephantulus edwardii | reverse complement strand
TTAAAAATTATTTTTCCCTATAAAATAATCTAGATAGAGAGAAAATATGTTCTTAAATTTGCACCAGACTCAAATATTTGGTAACTGTTCCTCTTTTGGTACAAAGACCCACCAATCCACCTTTGGTCTTCCCTTTTCTATGAAAATTCCTGTGTTAGAGTAGTCTGGGAAATGTTGGCTTGTTTGCATGAGCATTAGCAAAAGTGGAACTTTGGGATAAAGGACACTCACCTTTTTTTTATTTTTTTTTTAGTAGTAGTTCATTCATGCACATGTTTAACCAAAAGCTTTATAAACTAGCAGTCTAGGGTATATATCAAGAAACAACAGATTCCTGCCAAACTCTACTTTCATTTCTAAACAAAATCCTCTCTGATAACTATTTTTCAATTTATATCTATTTCTTAAGAAGTTATCAAGTGCCTTCAGATCAGTATCTACTCACAGTATATACTCTAACTAGTAGAATAGCTGTACCAAATGGTAGTTCTATTTTTAACCTTTAAAGGATGTAATAAACTGCTTTCCATAGTACTTGCACGTTTTTATATTCTCATAACCACTAGGGAAAAAAAGAACATTTTAAAGTTCAGAGAGCAGAAGAGAAAAACAATATGAAGTCTCAATATGACCAAGAAATGGTTCTTCAAGAAGATTAATAAAATGAACAAACCACCAGCAAATATAACAAAAGAAGATACACGTAGAACAAGAAAGAAGAACAAGAAATTAAATGTATGACCTCATGTCAGAACCAGCTCCAACAAAAAGGATTATAATAGAATACTTGTTATACACAGTGACACAAAGACTATAATAACAGACTGATCATGAGGATGGGGCAAGGATAGGGTAAGATTCTCGTCTGCTGTTTGTAGGGTTCCTAATGTGTCATAATTGACTCGTTAGCACCTTACAAAAACAACAAATGTAAGTATAAACATATGTAATATATGGGTATATACTCATAGAATTAAAGGAACGTGACTAAAGAAATAAAGGATGACAGTGCCACAGAAAAGAACACCAATAAAATGATGGAGATTATGAAATATATAATCAAATGAAGTTATCAAGTTGAAATATACAATAATTAAACACTATTAAAAATCAATATTGATGTATACCATTAGATTAGAACTTGCTGAATAAAGAAACTTGAATGTCTTATCCCATGGCTTCTGGGCCTTCTGTTGTTTCCTCTGGGAAGTCTATTACTAATCTTTTGGAGATTCCTTGCTAGGAGTCATTCATTATTTTCTTGCAGCTTTCAAGATTTTTTATTTGTCTTTGACTTTCTTTTTTTTTTAAACCATGATATGCTTGTTTGTGGTTTTGTTTGTGTTTATCCTGGTTAAAGTCTCCTGAGCTTTTTGATTTGTAGATTTGAATGCCCCCCCAATAAATCAGGACGTTTTGAAGCCTCTTTTTCGTGTATGAAATATTTTCTTATATTTCTTACTGTCTCTCCTTTCCATCTGGTGTTCTCATTGCACATATGTTGGTACATTTATTGGTGCCCCACATTCAGCTAGTTCTTTTTTTTCTTTTCTTTATTCTTTCTCTCTGTACTTTGCTTTCAAAATCACAATAGATCTATCTTCAGATTTACCTTCCCCCCTCACAAGACAAGAATTCTGTATTCACAGAGGTTATCTACAATTAATAAAGATTAAATAAATACTTTCACAGACAAACAAGAACTAGAAGTTTTAGTGAGTAAACTGCTTAAGAAGAGTCACAGAAAATCTTTAGGAAGAAAATAAATTAACAAATATGGTTATTTAAATGCATGTGCACACACAAATGGACAGAATAGTGGAAAAGATAATTATAGAATTGTTGTTGTTAAGTGCTCTTGAGTGGCAGGTGACTCATAGCGACCCTATGAATGAAAGTCCTGGACACCTCCTGGATAACTTTCATCCTTTCTTCAGGTTAAAAGGGTTTCCAGAGGCAAGCTATTGTGGAAGTAGATGCCACTCCTGCTTGCAAGCTTGTTTTCATCAGGGAGCTTCACCAAACACTGTCCACCATGGGTAACCATTCTCGCAATTGACTCTTCATTGTCACAGTGTTTGGCTTCACAACAACCCCAATTTACCTCTGTACAGCAAGTGGACATACCAGGGTTGCATGACCTAGAAGAATGTTTCAGCAAAACCAAAGGCAGGCCTGAGGGCCACGGAGTAGAGTCATCCACCCTTTTGCTTGGGAGCATGGCTTTCTGTCCGCTAGGTCAACCGTGCTCGCTTGCTCACTCTCTCGTTCTCCTCTCCCTCTCTCTCTCTCTTTCTCTCTGTCTCTGTCTTTGTCTCTCTCTTTCCTGTTGTTGCTGGTGGTGTTGTTAAGTGCCATTGAGTTGTAGGCGACTCATAGTGACCATATGAATGAAATTATAGAATTACAAATGATTATTTAAATGATTCTATTTTTTTCTATTACATGGTTTATAACCCAATATATAAAATAATAAACATCTATGCATTTATAAGACTAAAAAAATGAAAAAATATGTAATATATTAACAAAAGCACAAATAAGATGTATTGGACTGAGGAATACTAGAGATAAAATTAATATAGCAATGCATTGTTCCTGGAAGCAGGAGTGGCATTCACTTCTGAAAGAGCTTGCCTCTGGAAACCCTATGAACTTGGAGAAATGATGAAAGTTATACAAGTGTTCAGATCTTTGATTCATAGGGTTGTTATGACTTGACGCACTCACTTAACAACAACACTGTATTGCTGGGTTTACAATGTTAATGAGTGCTGCATGTGTAACAATAACACCTTTTAAAGAGGGAGACAAATGAAAGAATTTTTCTTTTACTTTTCAAAGAGAGGAGCAAACTTGGGGGGGAGGAATGGGAAGGGTGAAAAGTGCAACAATGAATGAATGGAAATCCAAAATCTCTGTAAATGTTCATTAAAATTAATAAAATAAATTTTTTTAAAAAAAGAGGGAAACAGAATTCAGTTATATAGGGGTAATATTTTTTAAAAAGGAAGGAAACAATTTCTGTAAATCAAATGACACCACCAAGAAAATAAAAGGACAATCTACAAAATGTGAGAGCATATTTTAGAAATCTCATGAGGAAATTTTATCCTAAGTATATAAGTCGCCCTTATGACTCAATAAAAAAGGAAAAAACAAAACAAATAATCCAATTAAAATTGTATGCAGGAACAAAATATCTTTTTCTCCAAGGAAGATAAGTTATTGACGTCATTCATTGTCAGGAAATTTAAATCTAAACCATAGTGACGCACTGCTTCCTTCATACCTGAGAAGATATCTAGAACATTCAGGTAACAAGTGCTGATTACATCATGGATAAAATAGAGTCTTAAGGTGCTTCTTGCTGTAGTATAATATTTATTATCCAGTCTCTGTAAAAAAGATACTGAAATATCTTCAAATGATTAAACATTAAATTACTGTGTGATGAAGATATTTCACCTTTAATTATTTTCCTGAAAGAATGGAAAACACATCTTAATTAAAACATGTACAAACATTTTAAGAGTGGCATTATTTATAATAACCAAAGGATAATGACTCTATCAATGGTTACATAAAATGTGATATATCTATATCATGGAATATTATGCATTCATAAAAATAAATGAGATATTTATAGGTATTATATGCTAAGAAAGAAAAAGTCAAATTACTATTGACTACATATCGTATATTGTATTCACATGAAATAATCTGAACAGGGAAATAAATAGAAACAGAGGGTGCATTCGTGGTTGCCTAGGGTTCAATGGTGGTGGTGTCTTTGCTGAGAGTTTGCTTTTAAAAAGATGAGAATGTCCTAAAACTGATAGTGATGATGGATGCCTGTCTCTCTGAATACGCACACTGTTGCATTATGTACGTTAACTCAGAGAACGGCTCAATATGTTCATTATAGCTCTTAATAGCTGGTCAAAGAGATGCATAATTCACCATAGACAATAGTTTTTATATAAATAGATGCTAGATGGGAACTGAATAAAGATATGAAGAAAGTCAATAATGTTCTTTCATTCTTAGCATATCAGAAAAAAAAAGGCTTAAGACTATAAAGAATGAGGATCTCTAGTTACTGTAAAAAAGGTTAAATCATAGCAATGGAAATGGGTTTCTGATATATTAAAATAATTTAAGGTGGGGAGGAAGGAGTCCTGCTGTTTCCTTTTTCTGTAATGTCTTGTTCAGCTTTTCTGTAGGGATTTTAGAAAAAGTTATCTGGAATAATTGGTGTTAAGAAGCGACTCCTCCTGAATGACTCACCACCCAGGTAGTGGGTGGTGTAGGGAGAAAAAAAAACCAAACAAAAAAAATAACAACAAAATAACCACCACCAAATAACCCTTTTCTTCTTTTTTTTTTTTTAAAAGGTGCCCTACTGTACAATGTGTTCCATCAATATATAATAACTATCAGTGGCCTACATTCAAATTAAGTCTTTCTAGTTTTCAAATAACTCATTAACTTCATGTCATCAGGCCTTCTGAAAAGTGACAATCTCAGAGGACACATGATTTTCACAATGACTTTTTGGAAGAACTATGACTGAGCACATATATTTACATTTGAAAATGTTAATGATGATAATGTTAGGTTTGACTTTTTTCTCAATTTTTTATTGAAGGCATGCAATGCTATCGTAAATCAATTCAGAGAGTGTAGTACTAATGTGGAAAGCTCCTTCCTTATTTTGGGACCCAGCGAAACCCGGCGGAAAGGAAAACATAATCTACACAAGAGTTCTACAGGACACGTCAACTTCCCTTGGCGACAGTACAACTAAACTTAAGAGACACTGGTCAAAAGAAAAATGTCAGCAGTTGACGTGTTTGGAATCACAGAAGCCAAGAAAGCTTAAGATAGAAGCTGTCAGATCACGGGTTGGACAATG
>NW_006399933.1:494014-496203 GCF_000299155.1 Elephantulus edwardii | reverse complement strand
ACTTTGGACAAGTTGTGAGGAGAGACCTGTCCTTGGAGAAGGACATCATACTTGGGAGGGTGGAGGGAGGGCGCAGGAAGGGAAGGCCCTCTATGAGGTGGATTGATTCAGTTACTGGGATAATCGGGATGGGAGTGTCGGAGACAGTGCGATTGGCACAGGACAGGATGGAGTTTAGGGCTGTTGTACATAGGGTCGCTATGAGTCGCAAGCGACTCTATGTCACATAACAACAACAACAGCAACTCCAACCAGTTCTTAAAATAATTTGGAGCTAGAGAAGGAAGTGTTTAAATGCAGAATAATATTCATACAAATTTATACTGCTGTTGTTCCATACCATTGAGCGAGAACTGACTCACAGCTGACCCTCCAGCAGGTTTTCAGAGGCAGTTAACTGCATGAGAGGATATTGGCTATCCTTCAGCAGAGAGGCTGGTGGATTCAACCACGTGTGTGCAGGATTGCAGCACAGATCCTTATTTCTAGGCCACCAGAGCTCTCTTGTATGAAAGTATAAATTACTTTTTACCTCTTTAACATTTCCTGAAATGTCTTTGCAACTACTTGCTGTGTTTTAGAGAGCTGAACAATTATTAAATACAACAGAAGAAGGATCAATGCTTTTGAGTTGTGGTGATGGAGAAGCATGTAGAACATTCCACAGACAGCCAGGAGAACAAACTAGTTTTTCCTGGACAGGGTAAAACCAAGCTGCACCTTGGAAGCAAGGAATTTGAAGCTCCATCTCACATACTTTGGGCATTTTTTCAGGAAGGATCAGTCCTTGGAGAAGACATCATGCTCAGAAAGGTGAAGGGACAGCACAAGAGAGGAAGACCTAGGATTAGATGGATTGATGCAGAAACTGTGTTAATGAGGTTAGGTGTGTCAGAGACAGTGAGACACGCTCAGGATAGGACAGAGTTCCGAGCTATTGTGCATAGGGCCACTATGAGTCACCGGATACTTGATAACACATAACAAACACTAAAAATACCATGGACTGCCAAAAGAACAGAGGTGTCTTGGACAAAGTATAATCAGAGTGATCCTTGGAGGCAAAGATGGCAAAGCTTCTCTCATACTTGGGTCATATAGCTAGGCAAGGCTATTCCTTGGAAAGCAAAGGAGAGGAAGACCACCAACCAGATAAATGGAAACAGTTACTAGAACAATGGGCTTAAGTGCATGAGAGAACGATAGCACAGTTTTCAATATCACTGTTCATAGGGTCGCAATGAGTTGTACTCAACTTGATGGCATCTAACAAAATGCAAAAGAGTAGAATTCAGAGTAAGATTAAAGACATTAGGATTAGATTGTTATATTTAAAAATTTTAATTCACATTACAAAATTCCCTTAGGTGTGACTTTATTCAGATTATGTAATCTTTTTACTTTCCAGTGAAATGATATTTTAACAAGATCAACCTCAGATGTTTGTTTTCCAGAGATAAGATGATCATAAAGCAATAAGAGGATCATCTAATGTCTAAGACAATAATAAACACTCGTCTCTACACTCATGGAATTTATACTTTATGTCAATGATATAACCTAGTAAGATTAGTATTATTAGGGAATTGCAGGGCCAGCACTCCTGCCTACAGCTGCTGAGAGGTAAGGATCTATTCTCCCCAGATGTCCCACATTCAGCCCTGACTACCATGGCTGAGAGGCCCTATTGCTCATGCTATCACAAGCTGAGGACTCAACACTCCTGCCCAAGGCCAGTGCGTCTAACTCAGGACCATTGCTCTACTTTGTCTGCTGTAAAGTGAACACCCATTGACTAAAGTTCATGACCACTGCCAGGTGGTGAGAGACAGAGGGAGGGAAGGAGGGAGGAAGGGAGAGAGACACCTTTAAAACTCTATAATAACATTATGGTTGGTGGTGATAACATTATAATAACACCACCACCACAATGTCTCGAAAGCAGAACATCACATGAATCTCCACCAAAAACTCATAATAGGACTTTACCTAAAAAAAGCCAATCAAAACCCAGAGTCAGAAAGATGATCTCGCAGAAAAGAAAAGATAGATACAAGTCTCGGACAGAAAGTTCTGAAATATAATGACTAAGTGTTATTGCAAAATGGAAGAAAAAAGATGACAGACTGAGGGAGTCCACAAGCAGAGCTCTAGGATGTTGTTGTTGTTATGTGCCGTTGAGTCGTTTG
>NW_006399933.1:485556-490209 GCF_000299155.1 Elephantulus edwardii | reverse complement strand
TAATAATTTTTAAAAGGCACAAGAAAATAGTGGAACAGTTAATAGAAGAAAACTTCAGGTATAATAAAAATTAGAACATATACATCTCAGAAACTGAACCCCAAAAAGGATAGGCCTCAAAAGGAAAACATTAAGACGTAGTCAAATTCTACAAGATCAAAGACAAGGAAAATATTTTAAAAGCAGCTTGAGAAAAAATATAGAATTATCTGCAAAGGAGGTAGTAAAAATTAAAAACCCTGATAAATACTGTTTGAATATAATGAAATAATACAAAAGTAATATTTCTTTAGTACATATTATGTAAAAGATTTTTCATTTTATAAGGCTTGATGTGAGAGAAGAACTTTCTCAAGGTGGTAGGGAAATAGATTGCAAGGTCACAAACCTAGATATTTTTTTCTTATTAATATTTCCTTTTTATTATAAGTTTACAAAGCAAATTGATTTTCCATTCAGCCATTTACACATACAAACCTAGATTCTAGCAAGGTTTGCTGACTAGATACCATAGGGTATGTGTATGTTATGTTAGCAAATTTTTTTTCCAAAATTGAAGATTAATTTTCTGTAACAAGAGAGGGAAAATGAAGTTGCATTTAAGCAAATAAAGCACATCATGTCCTAAACACAGCTTTTACATTTTAGTCGCTTGCCGCTCATAACGACCATGTGTCCAAAAGCCCTAAATCCTGCTCTACCCTGTGCCAACCTCACTGTCTCTGACACACCTACCTACTCCCACCGTCCAAATCACTGAATAGATCCATTTCATCGAGGGTCTTCCTCTCCTACACCATCCCTGCACTCTCCCAAATATGATGTTTCTCTCCGAGGACTGGTCCCTTCTTGCAACATGCCCAAAGTATATTAGATGAAGCTTCAAAATCCTTAACTCCAGGGGAACAGCCTGGCTTCACCCTCTCCAGGACAAAAATGTTTGTTCTCCTAGCAGTCCATGGCATACTCAACACTCTTTTCAAGCACCACAGCTCAAAGGCATCAATTCTCTTTTTATCATCCCTAGTCACTGTCCAACTCTCCGATGCATAGCATACAATTGTGAAGACTATAGCCCTCATCAGGTGCACCTTAGTCTCCAGCCTGACAACATCGTACTCTGGAGAGGTCCCTGACAGCTGACTTTCCCAATGTAATTCATCTCTTGATTTCCTGGCTACTGGTACCAAGACTCTTTACTGTGGATCCAAGCAAACTAAAACTGTTAACTATCTCAAGAGAGAGAGAGATATCGAGATATCTATATATATAAAAGAATAAATATATAAATAATAATTCCATTATATATAGATACATACACAATGAAGTATATTTCTCTCTTACATAGATAATAAGAATAATTATCTAATTACATCACCCACTTGTTTCTCAGTAAAATGATTTCCCAAAGGAAAATGCTTTCCTCTTCCCTATACAGAATTTAATATTAATTTGTATGAAAAACTGGGAACTATTCTTATGTTTTTCTCATCCTGTTATTACATAAAATTTTGTCTATAATTAGGTGATGTGACTGCTTTGAAATTTTCTATTAATATTACTATGTCATTAGCTATTGTGCTTTAACAAAATCTTAACTAAACTTTAATCAGAACTGATTTGAAAAGAATTCATCTTACATTATAAATTATTGAAGATATTTTAAAAGCAATAGATTATATTTCAGAAATTTAACTAGAAAAGGAAACTTTACACTATTAAAAACTTCACAAAGAACAAAATATGATTAGTGAAAAACAGAAGGTCAAAAAGACAGAAAAATTATAAAGTATAGCATAGCGGAATTGATGGCAGGTCTTGATGCTACTCAGCTCTCAGGGTGAAACCTGTCTTTCACTCTTTTTAGTAGTTTGATATTATAGTCCTGATTTCTTTGCCGCCCTGCAACATGAATTAAATTGAGATCATTTTGCCAGAGTCTTCAGAATCCAGTTCTCTTTTACACTTTCCACATAGTCCATGTTTTTAATTTTCACATTTCAGTAGGTTTCAGAAAGATCACCCTAATACCTTCCCATGCTTCTCAGGAGCATATGCAGAAGCTATATAGTGGCCCTATCCTCATGCCAAGATTATGACTTCAAATGTACAACCCAGCATGCATCTGAGGACTGAGGACACTGGATTAATAGGTGACAGTTAAAGGCACTGTGTGGATAGATAAAATAAGTCTTGTTAGTACTCAGTCAGATATTTGTTCTTAAAGTTAGCCTGAAAAGACATTGAATTTGAAAGGGGCAAATTCCAGAAATCCCAGGGCTAATTTGAAGCTTTAATGACATTGTGATCAACTTCTGATGAAGCCCACCATACTTCTAAACTTTTCAATTACAAGTGTTCTTTTTATTCCCCTCTCAGTCTACTTAAGATAGGTTTTCATTTACTTGCTACACAACCCCAGTCTTGGATAGTCAAAGTAACCTTTTCAGTCTGTGGGGTGTAAGGTTCAGCCAGGTTTAGTAAGTATGTTTTGAAACTCAGAATTTTTTAAAACTCTGAAAATAAAACATTTTTCAAATGAGAGATCTAATGCATTTAATGCTGCCAGAGGATCTTCACAAGTAATTTGTAATCAATGTAATTACATTTTTATAAAAAAATATGCTGGCATTATTGTTAGGTACTCTGAAACCAATTCTGATTCATAATAATTTTATATATAACAACAGTCTAATCAATAATATTCATATAATTTAAAAGTATCAATTCTTCTTCTCAATTGCTTATTTCTACCCTAGAAAATAAATAGTATTTGTTCACCTCAGATTTTGTCACAAGTAAATTTTTAAGAAAAGTGTTCTTTCTTTCCCTACTTCAACCATCCACAATCATACTCCATGAGAATACAAATGTTAAGTCATACTATAGGTTTTTCTTCTTTTGTTTCACCTCACAATGGTCAATTTATTATGGTCTGTGATATAGAATCTTCTATAAATAAATGCAGGATTTATAAATAACTGTTTATCACCATCATAATTAAAAAGATTAATTATATTTTCCTTAGCCTTGTTTCTAAATTAATTTCCTAAAGACTGGACTGATTTTATGTACCAATGAATTGCCTGCAACTCACAGTGACTGTATGTACAACAGCCCTAAACCCTGCTCTATCCTGTGCCAAACTCACTGTCTCCAACACACCTACCTCCATTACCCCAGCCACTGAATTAATCATTTAATTGAAGGTCTTCCTCTCCTGCACTGACCCTCCACCTTACCAAGCATGATGTTCCTCTCCAAGGACTGATGCCTCCTTGCAACATGTCCAAAGTACATCAGATGAAGCCTCAGAATCCTTGCCTCCAAGGATCAGCCTGGCTTTCCCCTCTCCAGGAAGAACCTGTTTGTTCTCTTCGTAGTCCATGGTATATTCAATACTCTTCTCCAACACCATGGCACAAAGGCATTAATTCTTTCTATCTCCCTAGTCATTGTCTAGCTCTCTGATGCATAGCAAACAATTGCAAAGACCATAGCCTGTCTCAGGCACACCTTAGTCTCCAGATTGACATCGATGCTCTTAAATATAAATAAAGTTGGGTGTTTTTTTTTAATGTGAAAAATATACTTTCGTGAGATATAATTTAGTTTATTTCAATAGTTCTCTCCTCCAGTGAAAAAGCAGTTAAATATTTGTCTGATGTTCATTATGACGGATAACTCAGTTGATTATTAAAATATAGTATACAAAATGAAGAGAAAAGATGGACAATGTCAACTAAATCCCTGCCATGCAAAAGCTTCTAATAAATGTAAAGCAAAAATTTTATTCCTACAAAGAGTTGTTGGGGTTTTTTTCTGTCTTACTAAGATCTTAAAAGATAAGCTAAAACAGAATATTCATGACATGGTCAAGAGAACACTGGCAGAGGTAATTTGCTGAATAATAAGAGGGGGCTATAATTGAACTTAATTCAGATTTATTTCTATTAAATATAATGATTATTTTCTTGTAATTGATTCTGAACATTAGACTAGAATATACTTAATGGGGGATAGTCAAAAAGAAACAAAACAAGCAACAAATCTGCTGCCCTTAGGTTGATCCTGATTTATAGCAATTTTCTATCAGGTTTTCAAGAACGTAAATCTTCACAAAAGGTCTTTCTCTAGGGAGAAAGCACATCTTTCTCCAGGGAGCCATTGGTGGATTTGAACTATTGACCTTTCAGTTAACAGTCCAACATATCACACACTTTATCGCCAGAACTCTTTAATTTTAGTTGATGGTGGTGTTGTGATGTACTTCAAGTTGAAATAGACTCATAGCTGACCGCAGTTGGATTTTCAGAGTCAGTAAATCACATAGGAAGAGACTGGCCATTTCTCTCTCACAGGGCAGCTGGTGGATTAATTTTAATTACCCTTAAATTGGCAATGAGACTTCTTACCACCAGGCCATCATGCTCCATTATTTGGAGACAAACAACATGAAAAGTATTTACTAATATTTCAACATGGTGCTCAAGATTATTCTGTATTTTCCCATCAGTTTTAAGAATAATGCATTTGCATTGAAGCTGATGAGGGAGAGAATAGTTTAAAATTAATATATTTTAGGGCATTATGATTATCATAAGAGTCTGGAATGAGGGTTGCAGAGTGGAGTATACTTGGGGTGGGGGTGGG
>NW_006399933.1:473222-485424 GCF_000299155.1 Elephantulus edwardii | reverse complement strand
TTTAAAAAAATAAAAAGAAAAAATAATGTATTAAATGTTCTCATTCCCATGGAGTTATTTTGATTCATTATAACCTCATATGTGCCAGGATAAAACTGCTTCATAGAGTCTTAAATGTTTAATTTTTTCAAAATAGATTTCCATCCTTCTTTCCAGTGTCACCCTAGTTGAACTCAAACCTACAAATTTCTGTTAATAGCTTAGCATGTACTACAAACTGAAATGTGTCTTCCAAAAACATAGGTCACTTAGGCCATGATGTTCAGCAGTTTGGAAATTATGCAAAGATGTCCCATGACATCATCTAATGTGATAAGTCAATTACTTCCAGGAGATTTAAGAGTGTGATGCAACACTTTGCTCCAATGTAAAGGGACTTTTTCTGAGGAAATGTTTATCTTTTCTCTTACAAGACATGAAAGAAGAGAGCCATGAACAATGAAATAGGAAACTACTTCCAGCAGAAAAGAAAAGCCTAGAGCAGAGCATGTACTTTGAACCTGATGTTCACTGGGTACCTTCAAAAGCCAGAAAACACAAAGATAAGAAGCCTTTTAGAGCCTGCACTTAGACTTTGGACTTTAAGCCTCTGTAACTCTGTGAAAATACATTTCTGCTTGTTAAACCCATCCACTCCTGTTGTCTCTTTTTCAGTAGTACTAGTTAATAGGACTTGGTACCAGGAGTAATGCACTTCTCTAGAACATGGAAATGGTTTTGCAATTCACTAATGACTACAGGCTGGAAGAGTAAGAAGCTGCCTAATAGCGAAAGTCTAGATTGTCATGAAGAGACTGTTATTAAAATTATGGATGTCAACAGCAATTCTGATGAAGATGCAGAAGTAAGAACAACAGTGATAACACCAGACATGGTCCAGATGACAAGAAACAGTGATAGAAAAACAGTGTTAGCAGAACCAGGAGACTGACACTAGAAGGTAGAGGAACTGACCCATGAAAATGAGAGAACTTAGCAACTTCAAGGAAGAGATTGCTTGGCAGACGAGAGCTCTTTCAGGTACTTGGAGACTCTCTGACCCACATATCTAGAGAGCTAGTCAGGTCAAGGCTTATTGGCAAAGTAGGATACGTTGGGGTACATGTGGATCTAAAGTTTATTTGCATCTACAAGCAACACTCATGCTAAAAGCAGTAATAAACTAAAAAGATATATTGCTTTGCACCTCTCCAAATTGCTAATGAACAAGATTATCAATTTGAAGACATAGGTGTGCCTGATCTATGTCATGGTATTTTCAATCATTTCATTTGCAACAGAAAGTTGGACAATGAATAAGGAAAACCAAGGGGGAAAAAAATGATGCCTTTGAGCTACAATGTTGGAGAAGAATACTGATTTTCCTAAAGACTGACCATCAAATGAACAAGTAAATTCGTCTTGAAACATTTATAGTCTTGGTGTTCCTTAGAGGTAAGGTTAGTGACACATAGTTCAGGCTTGCTGTGAAGAGGGACTAATCCTTGAAAAAAGACATCATGCTGGGGAAAATGGAGAATTGGAGAAAGAGAAGCAGACTCTAAGAAGTTGGATTGGCACAGTGACTGCAACAATGAGCTAACTAGCACAAGACAGAGACTGTTAAAATGGCTCAGGGTAGGCATGGTTCAGGTCTGTTCTTATGAACAGTAGCTTACTTGAGGGTATCTAGCAACAACAACAACAACAACAACTTAAACATTAACATCAAATTGGGACTGATTTATAGCTGGGCATGTAAATAATATCAAAAGAGATTCTTAATCATTTTACCAAGGAACCCTAGCAGGTTTGAACCTTCCAGAAAGGCTTAACTTTGGATTAACAGAGGAACTTCCTGTAGGCGAGGCCACCGTCTCTTCTTTTTAATGACAACTTAAAATAAGAAAATTCCTTTTCTGCCCAAGTTCTTATATTGCTTTGGAACCAATGACTCTTATTTTTCCATATAGAGGTGTTGTTTCTGATATTTAGAATAAATTGCTCTACTGGTCTTGAAACTATTTTCCATGCAGTCTTATAGTTTCATGAAGAGGGCCTCAAGGGCCACCATTTAAAGAAAAATAGGAAGTAAAATGCATGGAGCACTAGGTATTTATCCACATGTCATTTATATTCACTCTATTTGCATTTCTCTTATCTGTTGTAATAAAATTTTAATACACAAAATATGTTCCAAGGCAAAAGCAATAAATAAATAAAACCCTAAACCTGTTGAGAGTTATCTTGTTTAATTTTCTTCTTCAAAGCCATTAACATTTAAAAATAAGATCATAAAGTATTATATAATGCGTTTCATCAATTAATACATTTCTTGTTCAATATCTCTTAGACTTCATTATAACATCTAAAATAAAAGCAATGAGTACATTCTAAAATATCAATCAACAAGGTTTTTATCAGTTTCACAATGGCTTAAAAAAGCTCCCTGTAATGTTTATATTTCATATTACACTTGTGTGATTCTGCTTGGATAATATTAGTGGAGAAATAGGTCAAAGAAATTGCTTTCATGTAATGGAAAAGGTCTACTGTTACATTATAAAATTACTTTATGTAGAGTCATTACATTAAAAAATTGCTTGAAATTGCTGGTGCAGTAAGATAATATTGCAGAGAAAAGTGAAATAGGTCATGGGAATGTAGGTAAATCATTCCTGATACTATAAAAGATGTCCCTACATGGAGACAAAGGATTTTCTGCTGTTCCCCCCTATCCAGAGTCAAAAGTTGATATGATAGGTAATCTTTGCCTCTGCAATCCAGTAAGATTTTATTACATAGGTAGGATTATGAGGTCATATGTGATACGAATTTTATACAACTTTCCCATCACTCAGTATAATGTCTTTCAATTTTAAAGCACTTATTTTTTATGTTTTGTTGAGTCAGTTCTAATTTCCAATTGCCTTTTTAAAAAATACTGATTTATTTACAGTTTGTATATATTGTTTTTCATACTGGATCTTTTCCATTTTCTTCACACACATACACCCTCCCTCCACTTACCAAATTGTGTGACCCTATGACAAATGCCACTCCCCCCCCCGCCCCGCCCAGCCCTCTGCTCCCATACTGCCCCCCTTTGGATCCTCATACTGATTCTGCAGTAATGGTCTTTTACAGTATCTGTTTGTCCTTATGGGACTGAATCAATTCACTACAACAAGTTACCGTCTCACTTTAGTAGCAGGACAGCAAATAATAAGTTTTGGAGAGGATGTGGCAAGATCGAAATTCTTATACACTGTTGAAAAATGGTACAACCACTCTGGAAGGCAGTTTAGCCCTTTCTCAAAAAGCTGAACATAGAAATTCCATATGATCCATCTATTCCAATTTGGAATATACCCTGAGAGAATGGGAACTGAGACTCAAACAGACAGTGTACACCAATGTTCGTAGTAGCATTATTCACTATCGTAAGAACATGGAAACAGCCCAAAAGTTTAGCCAGTTGCTCTTATGCTGATTCTGACTCATTATGACTCTTTATCAGTTTTGAAGCTTTGTAGGGAGGAGATTGTTCATCTTTCTCTTGCAGAATTTTTGGTGTTTTGAACCACCAAACTTTTTGTTAGCAGCCCAACATGCATTATGGCAACAGCACAATTAATAAGACCTAAATCGTCGGTTGCACTGCTAACCAAAATGCCTGAGTCTCAGGTGGTTCAAATCCACCTGTCATGCCACAGAAGAAAAATGGGCAGCTAAGAGTTGTAATGGCTTTATGCTTCAAAAACCCAGTGAAGATTAACTATTAGTCAGAATCAAGTTGACAGCAGTGAGTTTATAGCCTCTCTATGATTTGATTATTAATCCCTCAGCAGATTAATAGTATGCAATATTATTGAATACAAGTGTTTAAACTGTGCTAAAATCTAATCATAAGAATGAATTTTCCACACTTATATTTGGATTATATACTTTAATTTAATGGCTTATTAAAAAATTCAAGTAGTTATAGGTGGAAGAGTAAGCCTTGATTGTATTATCAGCAGTCTTTATCAAGCAATTGCCACAGATTTGATGCAAAATAGATGCTGTTATTGTTGTGAACCATTGAGTCAGAACTGACCCACAGCTGACCCACTGGCAGGTTTGCAGAGGCAGTTAATTGCACGGGAGGAGATTGCCTATCCTTCTCCCACGGAGCACCTTCTTACCACTAGGCCACCAAAATGGATACATATATCAAAAGTATAGATTATATTAAGTTTTGCTTTTGGATTTATTCAATGTCTTAAACTGACCATTATAAGACAGGCAAGGATGCATTCAATTTCTGCAGGAATGAAAATCCAAAGTTACAAAACAGCAAGACTGTTATCATTCTTGGTAAGGAATATAATGTGCCTGTTGCCATATGAGCAGGCTGGGTTTTGCTCCATGGTGCAGGATCAGGAAAGGTGAGAGTCAAGGATGTATACTATCTTATCTCTATACTTTTTCAATCTATATGTAGAGCAGATCATTCTGGAAGCTGGGCTTTATGAGGATGTATGTGACATCAGAATTGAAAGAAGACTCAACAGCAACTTGTGTTATGCAGATGACACAATCTTGCTTGCTGAAATGGAAGAGGACATGAGGCATATGCTGCATAAGGTTAAGGACGACAGCCTTCAATATCAATTGAAGCCCAACAACAAGAAGACAAAGATTCTTACCTCTGGGCCAACTAACAACACTATGTTAGATGGAGAAGAGATTGAGATTGTTAACAGATTCAACTTGTTTGGCTCCACAATCAACATTCTTGGCACTAGCAGTTAGGAAATTAAAAGACAAATTGCACTTGGAAAGTCTGCTGTCAGGTATCTCTCTAGAGTACTGAAGAGTAGCGATGTCAGTCTATAGACTAAGGTGTGCCTGATACAGGCCATTGTCTTCACAATTACTTGCTATGCATCCAAGAGCTGGACAACGACTAAGGATGATAGAAGAATGTAGGCCTTTGAGTTGTGGTGATGGAGAGGAGAATTGAACATACCATGGACTACCAGGAAAAGAAAGAAATTAGCCCTGGAGAGGGTGAAACCAAGCTGCTCTCTGGGGGCAAGGAATTTGAAGCTTTGTCTCACATATTTTAGTCACGTGACCATGAGGGAACAGTCCTTGAAGAAGAACACCATGCTTGGAAAGGTTGCTATTCTCTGATATCAAGTCAGAACCAACTAGTGGCTGAACATTCAGTGGGTTTTCAGAGGCAGTGAATCCCAAGGGAGAAGACTGTCTGTCATTCTACACTGAAGCATCTGGTGGATTCCGACCACGTGTCCTTGAGATTGCAGCACAGCTTCTTACCACTAGGCTACCAGAGCTCCCTCAGGAACCCTCTTAGGACTCTCAAATTTTTAGTAAAGCCTAATCTCCTAGCTTGTCACCTGTTGTTGTTATGTGCCGTCGAGTCCTTTGTGACTCATAGCGATCCTATGTACAACAGCCCTAAACCCTGCTCTATCCTGTGCCAACCCATTGCCTCTGACACACCCATCCCGATTACTCCAGTCACTGAATCAATTCACCTCATAGATGGTCTTCCCCTCTTGCGCTGTCCCTCTAATCTACCCAGCATGATGTCCCTCTCCAAAGACCTGTCCCTCCTTACAACATGTCCAAAGTATGTCAGAGAGGCCCCAGAATCCTTGCCTCCAAGGAGTAGCCTGGTTTAAACCTCTCTAGGATGAATCTGTTTGTTTTCTTGGCAGTCCATGGTACGTTCAATACTCATCTCCAGCACCAAAGCTCAAAGGCGTCAATTTCCAGCCCTACTTCTAGCAACACTACCCTTGGGGAAGCCTTTTCACCTATTTGCTATAGTGCATCAAAGTGTAGGACTTTGGGGTTTCACCTAGACATGGGAGGAGGAAGGAAGAAATAGCCAATTGCCTTTGTATCCAAACTGTTAGGTTCTGTCTTAAGAAGGTGACCAGAGTGGCTCGAGTGGTGGCTGTCACTGTCCTGCTGATGGAGAAAAGCCAGAAGCTGAACTTTTGGGGGAGCACTAATTGTGAACACCCTGTACCATGTCAGAAGCATCTTAAATGGGAGGGTGGAAAAATAGTTGATGGACTCTCGAATTCTAAAAGGAAGCAATATTACCAGAAAAGGATTATCTGGTCATGGCCCCTAAGGCTTGCTTAATCTCTGCTGATTTTCTATGTAGAGGATGGAAGCTCAGAAACTCCTGAACATAGCTGCCTGGACATTCTAGAATAGCAGACTAAAGTTAGACAAACCTCAGGGAGACTCCTCTAAATGAGTGGAACTGGTTGTTTGTGGATGGGTCATCCCAGGTGATCAAAGGAAAAAGAGATAATGGTTATGCAATGAATGGTTGTTGTTGTGTGCTGTTGAGTTTGAACTTCCCCATAACTCACCTTCCAGTGGGTTTTGAGAGATAGTGAAATACAAAGGAGGAGATTGTCCATATATTTCTTTTAAGGAGCAGCTGGTTGATATGAACCATGTGTCTTTATGAATGCAATGCAGCTTCTTATCTCTTGGCCACCAGCACCCCTTTATGTAATAGTAGTAGATATAGTAAATTAATTCCTCTGTGAGAAGGGGAAGGTATCTAACAATTTGTCAACATAAACTTGTGACTCTGTACTCTCAATCAAGCCCTAAAATTTCTTGAAAGACAAGTAGTACTGTTTACATGGAATCAAAATATTTCTGTGGGGTTGCCTAGAACTTTGGGAAAATTTGGAGCGAACAGAGCCTTTTGAAGAGCACAAGAATAGGACCTTGGTTAAACAAGTCCTCCGCAATCTCTTTTCCTCACAATTATAGCAGTGGCTCATGTAAGAGGGCAACAGAAAGTAAGTGGCATAGAGATTTTCTGCAACTGTCTTCCAGATGAGATGGCTAAACATGTCTCCCTGTAGGGGGAGGTCCAACTTCTCAGTTTAATACCCAGTATTCTGGAGATAACAATAAGGCTATTATTCACTCTGGGGGAACCGGAAGAACTCACTGGAACTAGCACCACCCAGACTGAAGATGGGCGGTGGATACTTCCAGAGAGGAGAGAGATGATAAGCTGACTCATGATGAGAAAATTATTGTCCATACTACATAGAGGGAGCCATTGTGGGGCACAGGCTATGTGTGATACTGTGTTAATGAACTATGGATGTGTGGATATCAACATAACTGGCAAGCAGTTATGTAGGGGCTGCATAACCTGTTAGGTCAATGTGAAGATTTTCTGAAGACACTTTGGGAGAGAAGGGTAAGGTCTCCAGGGCTCAGGTCTTCCCAGAATATTCAAATAGATTTCACAGGGTTGCTCAGAGTAGGGAAACTGAGATATCTGCTGGTAATAGTTGATCATTTATCTGGCTAAGTGGAATCCTAACCCTTGGCCTCAACCACTGTTGACTGTGTTACTAAAATCATCTTAGAGCAGATCATACCTATATTTGGTCTAGTAGAGAACATTGACTCAGACAGTAGAAGCCACATTACTTCTAGAGAGCTGAGGGGAAGATGGAAAGTTTAGATATCAACTAAGATTATATCCTCCCCAACATACTCACTCTTCAGGAAAGTAAAAAAGAATGAATCAGACTCTTAAACAGCAGATCACAAAACTAGTCTTGGAAACCAAACTACTATGTGCCAAGTACCTCCACATAGCCCACTCTGAATGTCTGAACATCTTTAAGAAAGGACCCGGGACTATTATGAACTATTGCATGGGCTCCATTACCTGGAAAGGGTCACAGACCTGCCCACTATGGAAAACAAAACAAAGATAAATTTCTGAAAAATTATGTGCTTGTTCTTTCCTTTATTTTGTCAACCCTTAGTTTGAAAGGATCCCTACCCCAAACCCTTCCCCTAGAATTCACCATTCATCATTTTCAGCTCGGTGACTAGGTGCAGATAAAAACTTGGAAAGAGGAGGAAACTTCGGTTGAACTTGAAAAAATTCACAATGTGCTGTTGACCACTGAGATAGTTGTTTGAATCATGGAGAAGTGGTGAATTCACTATTCTTGAGTGAAGTGTCTAACGGAATTCACCCACCAGGAGAGAAGATGGAAGCTCATTCTTCGATTAGGGAACTGCTGATGCTGTTTCTAAGAAGGACCTAAGAGAATATCCCATAACTATCCCTTCTACAATGAGGAGGCTTTGTTTCTTGGAAGTAAGCAGGCTGAAATAGATTATTACTTTAGGAATAGCACAAAATCCCAAGTGCCTGCCATCCAGTCAGATTAGTGTTAAAGTCACTAAAACCACATCCTTTTTAGCGCTCACGTCTGATGCTTGTCAAATCTTGTTATGTGAAGACTAGAACTTTCAAAGACAGGTAGCAAGCTTAGATAAATACGTATACTTTGTAGGAGACCCTACTAAGTAAAACAAAAGAGGATTATGTCCCCAGGTCTCTGCTAAGTAAATATATGGTGGAGGACGTAGCCTGGGGAATGGATTTACAGTCTGTCATCCTCTAACTCCTAGAAGAAATTTAAGAAAAATATACATTTTTATAAGGGTGAGACAACCCTTTCTCCCAACTGTGACAAGTTAGAATGCGGTCCTTTAATACATTTTATAACACTCTAGCCACTTTGAATCAATGGCCATCAGATACTAATTTTGTACATGGATTGGAAGCAGATGCAATGGGCACAGACCCAGTGGTAGGCTGATACTCAAATAGCAGTCATTTCAACACCTGTTACTCAGAACATTCCTATTTCACCAACCAATGATGACTCCCAGTCACTTTATAATGACCGAAAAAGGGTAGAAGTGATTGAGGTTAAAGCCCTAATTAAGAGATAGAGACAAGACATGGAAATGTGTACACTGGGGTTGTTGTTATCATGTGCTATCAGGTCTACTACACCCATAGCATCCTAAGAAAAATGCCTCTGAACCTTTTCCTATGCTGAGCCATCCTCACCGTCTTTGATACACCTAGCCGCACTGCCACAGTGGCTATGTCAATCCATTTCATCCAGGATTCTTCTCCTGGGCTGACCCTCCACCTTCCAAGTATGATGTCCTTTTCAAAGGATTGGCCCTTCTTGATAACATGCCCAAAGTATATCAGACAGGACCTAAAAATCTTTAAGGAGCCAACTGGCTTCACCCTCTTTAGGACATACCCAGTTATTCTCTTGGCATTTTATGGTAGTTCAATAGCCTTTTTCCAGCACCACAACTCAAAGGTATTGATTGTGTTTCTGTTATCCTTATTGCTTTTGATTGTTCAGCTTTCTGATGCACAATGAACAACTGAGAAGACTATGGCATCGAGCAGGCCCTAGGCTGACTTTGTTGCTCTTTAGCACTCTGGAGAGGTTCTAAACAGCTGATTTTTTCCCAATGCAACTCCTCTTTTGATTTCCTGACTGCTCATGCAAAGAGTGTTGCTTGTGAAACCAAGCAAGATGAAATCATTAACAATCTCAGTCTTTCGCCATTTATTTATTGGTCAAGTGGTGAGGATCTTTGTTTTCTTGATGTGTATGCAATCATATTGAAGGCTGCAATCTTTGAATTTTTGTACCAAAAGCTTAAGTCCTTCTCAGTTTTGGAAAACAAAGTTGTGCCATCTTTATAATACAGGTTGCTGATGAGTCTTCCTCCAATCCTGATGCCACATTTTTCTTCATAAAATCCAGCCTACCAAATGATAGGTTCTGCATATAGACCGAAAACATAAAGAGAAAGAATACATCCCTGACACAATCCTTTCTTAATTTTGAATGATAGAGTGCTCCCTTTCTTTGTTCAGACAATAGATTCTTAGTCTAGGTATAGGTTTTGCATATACATAATCAGGTGTTTGGGGATTCTTATTCTTCTCGATGCTAGCCACAATTTGTTGTGGTCCACACAGTCAAATGTCTTTGCTAAGTCAATAAAACACAAATCAATCAATCCTTCTGATATTCTTTCCTTTCACTCAGAATCATCTGACATCAACAATGATATCCCTAGTGCCACAGTTTTTCTAAATCCAGCTTGTATTTATGATAGTTCTCTGTCAATGTACAGTTCCAATCGTTTTTGTGTAATCTTTTGCAAGATTTTTTCCCTTGCGTGTGATATTAGTATTATTGTTCAATAATTGTCACATTTTGTGAGGTCACCTTTTTTGTGAATGGGAATAAATATAGATATCTTCCATGTAGCTTCCATGTTGGCCATGTAGCTATCCTCCAGATGTTTTTTTGCACAACCTGGTGAGCACATCCAGGGGTGCATCTGTTTGTTGAATTATCTCAGCTGGTATTCCATCAATTCTTGGGGCCTTATTTTTTTGCCAATTCCTTCAAAGGAGCTTAACGCTTTCTATTTTATTATTATAAATTATTCAGATCATATACTACTTTCTGAAAAGGGTCTGTGTCAGCCAATTCCTTTTAGTAGAGTGGCTCTATATATTCCGTACATCTTCTTTTAATGCTTCCTGGATCATTCAATGTATTACCTATTGTATATTTAATTATTGCACTTGAGGCTTTGAATTTGTTCTTCAGTTACTTTGGTTTGAGAAATGTCTAATGAGTTCTTCCCTTTTGATTTTCTGTCACGATCTCTTTTTATATTTTGTTATAATCCTTTGTTTCATCTTCACAAACTGCCCTTTGAAATGCTTGGATAGAATGGGTCAAATATTCAGTATAAGCTCTCAATAAAAGGAACTGCTATGCCTGCATTTCTGGTTGACCCTTTCCTCTCATTTGGGACTCACAACCATTAGGAACATGCTGAGTGTTGTCTCTGTACCAGAACAAGGAGCTTGGGGAAATGAAGCTTCTAGAGGCTGGTTGTTGTGCTTCCCTGCCCTGCAGAAGTCAAATCTAACAGTATTTGCCTCATTCTCCATTGGGCTGAAAATAACTCTTCTTGTCTCTCAAGGCAAGAAGAAGGGTTCACAGTGCTCATAAGGGAATTAACAACTTAGACCCACATTCAAAATATCACCAGTGAGCCTAGCAATGGCAACCTAACCAAAATCTTCGGCCCTTAGAGTATCCTGGGTGGACCTCTGGTGGTTTTGTGGGAAAAGGAACTTCAGATTTACTGCCATATGTTTGGACCTAGATATGTGTTCTTGTCCAGCTGGAAATTTCTTTCATCCTACCATTCTTTTTTTTTATCCTACCATTCTTGAAAGGTTGGAACTTGGTAAATTCTGGGGCCCCAAATCTCTCCCTGAATCCGTCAATCCACATATTTATGTTGACTCTATTGGAGTCCCTTGAAGGAGTTCCAAAGTGATATGTCAAGGAAACAGTTGCAGCATTTGAAAGTGCACTATTCTGGTGGTCTACAATAAGTAAAAATCTAGATTAGATCAGCTACCATTACTATAACTAACAAAGGTTCATAAACTATACTAAAGATGCCCTACAAGGGGGGTGGCTAACCAATTAGATGGCACTAGTCAGATAATAGGGGAAAGCAGGATGGTATTAGACAGGATGCTGGCAGAAAAGGGAGGTGTATGTATGTATGTGTGATATTAGGAGTCAAGTTTTGTACCTTCAATCCTAACAACACAGCCTCTGATAGAACCATAACAAAAGCCCAACAAAGATTAATCATACTGGCCAACAAACTAGCAGAGAATACAGGAATCAGTGACCTCTTTACTGACTAGTGGGAAGGGTGGTTTGGCAAGTGAAAAAATATAGCCACTTTAATCACTAAAATTGCATGCAAGAAAGATTCTGCTAAATATTGTCCAAAAACAACTAGAATAGTATATTGACAGAGAACTACAAAAAATACAAGCCAGTTTTAGAAGGGGCCATGGTATCAGAGATATCATCACCTATGTCAGATTTTGGCTAAAAGCAAAACATTCCAAAGAAGTGTCTATCTGTGTTTCATTGATTATACAAAGGCATCTGATCGTATGGATCACAACAAATTGCAGCTAACCTTGAGAAGACAAGGAACCCAGAACTCTTGATTGTGCTCATATGAACCCTATACTTGGACCAGGAAGCAGTCCTCAGAGCAAGGAAACATAGCATGGTTCAAAATCACAGAAGATGTACATCAGGGATGCGTCCTGTCTCCACATCTTTTATTTCTGAATGCAAAACATAACATTCAGAAAACTGGACTTTATGAGGAAGAATATGGCATCAGAATTATAGGAAGACTTATCAACAACCTACAGATGTAGATAGTGCAACCTTACTTGCTGAAACTGAGG
>NW_006399933.1:463632-467626 GCF_000299155.1 Elephantulus edwardii | reverse complement strand
ACAGTGCAAGAGAGGAAGACCCTCTATGAGGTGAATTGATTCAGTGACTGGGATAATTGGGATAGGAGTGTCAGAGACAGTGTGATTGGCACAGGACAGAGCGGAGTTTAGGGCTGTTGTACATAGGGTCACTATGAGTCGCAAGCGACTCGACGACATACAACAACAACAATCCTTAAAAACTCCCAACTGTATTCAGTTGCTATTGCCGCATAAGTCCCAGCCCATTATACCTATCTTTCTGCCTTTGCAAGGTTTATTTTATTTCAGTAGTTCTACATAAATAGAATACAACATGCAGATTTTTGCAACTGGTTTCTTTCATTTAAAAAGCTATTTTTGAAGTATGTCATGTCAGTGCATCATTATTTTCATCATCACTGTTTTCATCCACTTGCAACGGATTTACATTTGTCTTGATTCCAGATAGTTTACTACTAGAAACAATGCTGCTGTGAACATTTCCATGCACATTCGTTATGTGTCCACAGGCTCTCCTTTCTATAGAATAGATTTATAGGACTGAACTTAGTAGGCCGTGTTATATGCTTATGTTTAACTATGGAGAAAATTGAAACACATTATTGCAAGTGACTATACCAATTTATATCCACACTTGCGATGTGCGAAATAGTAGTTTCTCCACATCTTGAATAGCATGTAAGTGCTGCAGTGACTACAATGCTCACAAGGTTAGCAATTGAAAGTCACCAGCTCCATCCCTGGGAGGAAGATGTGGCCATCAGCTTCTCGATCAATTACAGTTTTAGAAACCCTGTAGGGCAATGGCTTCTGTCTTTTGAGGTGTTGCACAGTAAAATCAGCAATCACTGCAATTACAAAAGCTCAATAAAGTGAGTTTATTCTTGCATGATGTATCAAAGGGAAAAGATAGATACCTAGAGAGTACAAAAATAGGGATTCTTCCTGAGGCTTTCTATGTCTACATCCTAAATAAAGATTTACACAAATTACAACACTGGAATTCTATTTACACCAAGGTGCTAAGAAGGGGTGCTTCTTCATTTTGGCTCTTAATTTCCTAGATAAGCGGGAAAGAGAAGGCAAAATATATTTATTTTTATATGAGTAACAAACCCATGTATTCATCTTATTTAAAGACACAGGAAAGGAGAAATACACATTACAAGTTGTTGTAATTGTTATGTGCTGTTGAGGCATTTGTGACTCATAGTGACTCCATGTACAATAATTCTGAACCCGGTTCTATCCTGTGCCAATCTTATTCTCTCTGACACACCTACTGTCATTACATCAGTCATGGAATCAATCCATCTCATTGAGGGTCTTCCTCTCTTGTGTTGTCCCTCAACCCTCCAAAGCATCCCTCCCCAAGGACTGGTCCCTCCTTGAAACATTCCCAAAGTATGCTAGACAGAGCTTCAGAAACTTTGCCTCCCAGAAACAACATAGTTTCACTCTTGCTAGGATGAAACTGTTTTTCTCCTGGCAGTCCATGGTGTACTAAATACTCTTCTCCAGCACCACAGCGCAAAGGCATCAATTTTCCTTCTATCATCTCTATTCCTTGTCCAGCTTTCTGAAACAGAACAAGTAATTGTGAAGATCATGGCCTGGATCATGCATGCCTTAATCTCCAGACTGATATTATTGTTCTTCAGTACTCTGGAGAGGTCCCTGACAACAGACTTTACCAACACAATTTATCTTTTGATTTCCTGGCTGCTGGTACCAGAGTGTTGATTGTGGAGCCAAGCAAGCTGGAGCTATTAACAATCTTAATCTCTTCACCATCTATCATGGTGTTGCCAATCAGACCAGCGGTGAGAATCTTTATTTTCTGGATGTTGAGCTTCAATCCATATTGAAGGCTGCAGTACTTGACCTTCTGCAGCAAGCGTTTCAGGTCCTCCTCAGTTTCAGCAAGCAGCGTTGTGTTATTTGTATAATGTAGGTTGTTGATGAGTCTTCCTCTAATCCTGATGCCTCATTCCTCCTCATACATCCCAGCCTCCCAGATGATCTGTACTGCATATAGAATTAAAAGGTATGCAGATAGGACACTTCCCTGGTATACCTCCTTCCCAATTTTGAACCATGTAGTGTTTCCTTGCTCTGTTCTGATGACTGTTTCTTGGTAAAGTATTGGTTTCACATAAGCATAATCAAGTGTTCTGGGATTCCCATTCTTCTCTGATTCAGCCACAGTTGTTGTAATCCACACAATCAAATGCTTTTGCATAGTCAATGAATTATAGATAGACATTCCTCTGGTAATCTCTGCTTTCAGTCAAGATCCATCTAACATTGGATTTTCTCCTCTAAACTCAGCCTGCATGTCTGGCAGTTCTTTCTTTCTTGATGTGCTGTTCAAGACATTTTTTGTGCTATTTTCAGCAGAATCTTGCTTGCATGTGATATTAATGATATTGTTCAATAATTTCTGTACTCTGTCGGATCACCTTTATTTGGAATGGGAACAAATAGGATCTCTTCAAGTCAGTTGGCCATGTGGTTTTCTTCCAGATTTCTTGGCTACTAAGGGTATACTGAAAACCAGGCAAATTCCTTTAAGTTCAGGTTAGTGGAGAACAGAAATGTGAATGTAGCAGACCATAAACTTAAATCCTTGTTCTTTGGAGCTACTTCTGTGTTAAGATGCTGATAACATGCATAATAAAGGAGCTTTACTAGAAAGGTGGTGTAATGCAGAAGTAACAGCATGGTGGTGATTTTTTAAAATTGTTTCTGAATAGACCATAGTACTGAGCCCATGGCAGCATCAAAACAGATGGAAAAGAGATTATCAACAATTTCAGCTTGTTTGGTGGCTCCACAATCACCCCAATCTTGGCATCAGCAGTCAGAAAATCAAAAGATGGATTGCATTAGAAAACTCTGGTGTCAGGGACCCCTCCAGAGTACTGAAGAGCAAGGATGTCAGTCTAGAGATTAAGGTGCACCTGATGCAGGTCATGGTCTTCATAATTTTTATGCATCAGATAGCTGGACAATGACCAATGATTACAGAAAAAGAATTGATGTTTTTGAGTTGTGATGATGGAGAAGTGTATTAAACAAATCATGGACTGTCAAGAAAACTAACAGGTCAGTCCTGGAGTGGTGAAACCAAGCTTCTCCTTGGAAGCAAGTATTTTGAGACTATATCGCACATACTTCAAGCATGTCACCAGGAGTAACTAGTCTTTGGAGAAGGATATCATGCTTGGGAGGATGGAGGGATAACACAGGAAAGGAAGACTTCAGATGAGATGGATTGATACAATAACTGGGATAATGAGGATACATGTGTCAGGGACAGTGAGATTGGCTCTGAACAGAGTAAGTTTCAGAGCTATTGTGCATAGGGTCCCTATGCTCACAGTCCACTCAAAAAACATAACAACAACTTCAGGGTAAGCTCAATACCCAACAGTTATTCGGTCAGGTTCACACAGGGCCACATGCTTTGTTCTAAATCAGAGATAATTATAAATTAGAGTCAATTGGACAGACAATGGGTTGGTTTGGCCAACACATAGTAATGTTTGTGGTGTTGGAGAAGAATACTGAACATCCCATGGACTACCAAAAGAACAAAGGGATATGTCTTGCAGAAGTTGTAACCTGAGTGCTCCTTGGAGGCAAAGGTCATAAAGCTTTGTTTCACATATGTTGGACATGCTGCTAATAGAGGCTAGTTCCTGGAAAGTGGCATCATGTTTGGAAAGGTAGAGGGTTGGTGAAAGAGAGGAACTGGTCAACCAAGTAGATTGACATAGTGACTAACAGTGGGCTCAACTCTATCATATAGTGAAGATCGCATAGGACAGGGTTCAGATCTGTTGTTCGTAGAGTGACTTGAATGATGCTCAACTCGATGGCACCTAATGACAAGAGATATTTTGTTTTCTGGCTTTGCCTGTGAGAAGACTTTTTTTAAACCACTATTTCTTAAAATTTTAACACTTTGAAGAGAATTGTTTTACGCTGAAGTTTTGTTTATTTTTTT
>NW_006399933.1:460989-463179 GCF_000299155.1 Elephantulus edwardii | reverse complement strand
TAAAGAGCAAGGATGTCAATCTAGAGACTAAGATGTAGTTGATTCAGGCCATGATCTTAGTAATTACTTGCCATGCATCACAGACCTGGACAATGACTGAGGATGACAAAAGAAATATCACTGTCTTTGAGTTGTGATTGTGGAGAAGATTATTGACCATACTATGGACCACCAAGAGAATAAACAGATGTATCTTGGAGAGGGTGAAACCAAGCTGCTCCTTGGAGGCAAGGTTTTTTTTTAAACATTGTCTGACATACTTTGGGCACGTGGCCAGGAGAGACCAGTCCTTAGAGAAGAACATCATGCTTTGAAAGGTGGAGGGACAACACAGGAGAGAGAGGCCCTGGATAAGATGGATTGACACAGTAACTTGGGTATTGGGGTTAGGTGTGTTGGAGGCTGTCAGATTGGCTCAGGATTGAGCAGGATTTAGAGCTATTATACATAGTGTTGCTACGAAACACAGGTGACCTGATGGAACATACAGCAAGAATCCCCACTTCTCTCTATTATCAGGAATATTGATAGGAACCAGTGTTGTAGCATAATTTGTGTCTGAGGACTAGAACAAAGATGGATCTAAAACACAGTCAGAAAACAGACAACTATGATTTACCAGCAGGCTACATTGGTACTACTTGTTGATTGCCTTCCAGTCACATGACTCATAGTGACCTTATGAACAAAGAGCCTGAAGCCCCTCTACAACTATTGACATTTGTAAAAGTTTATAGAGTTTCTGGAGGCATGTTATTTAGGATGTGGATGCCACTCCTGCTTTTAAATGCCTCTCCTGCTTATAGAGATATACAAATATGACTCTATGGAAAAGAGAGTTGAAAGACAGTAGAAACGTTTGAGAAGTATAAGTGAAGATGAGACCAACAAGTATGGGGTGAGGGGAAGGGAGAATTTGTAAGAAATAAACTTTTGATTAGCCATCTACAGATTAGGGAGAACAAAAGATGGGAAGAGTCAAGAGCAAACACCAAAGAAACAAATTATTAACTGATATGATAAATCACAGAGCTTCTAAAATGTGTAAACAAACCTGATAAAGGCAGAAGGGAGGAATAGGGCAGAGGGTAAAAAAGGAAATAAGACAGGCAGCATATGTACAAGAAAATATGTATAGTCAGTAGTACTCAGTTAATGAGGAATTAGGGAAAGACTTTTGACCTAGGGGCATACAGACCTAGGGGCTCCTCTCCAGAGAGGAGAGTAGTGTTTGGAACAGCTGGAAAATCTGCAAACCTCTTTTGTTATTATGGTGGATCATCAGCAAGAATGGTTGATCTCTATTGGTATCGACAGTATCCAAACCAGGCACCTGAATATATCCTTTACAGAGGGTGGGGACACAATGGGAAAGGAGATGCCAGTTTTGCCATAGAAAGATTTTAGCAGTCTGTAAAGGTGCACCAGCCTGCTTCTTTGTCAGGGTGCCTAATTTTTCAAAAGTGCTTAATAAAGACTCACTCTTTTTTTTTTTAAGACTCACTCTTGCTAAACTGAGTTTGGATTGGATTTTCTGAATGCTTGTCATGTCAAAACTCTGGGTAACTAAGCCACAAACTCATATGGCATAAGGTAGTCAGAAGACACTGTTCCTAGCTAGGGAATTGGCCTCGTAATGAGATCATACTAATTTGCCAGTTGCCAAGAGAAGCTGAGACAGTGCCCAGGGTACTGACAGCATTTTCCATTACTCTACTCTAGCATGTTTTTAATTTAGAGACTAAGCCATATCCATTTTATAGGTCCAACACCTTAACTTTCAAATGCTTTATTCTGCAAAATTTCATGTTTTGCCTTTGCTGCAATCTCAAAGGCAGGAAGTTTAAATCCACCAGTGCTCCAGGGGAGAAGGATGGACCGTCTTCTCTCTTGTGATTTATTGTCCCTGAAAACCCACTGGAAGGTCAGCTATGGGTCAGCTCTGACTCAATGGCACCTAACAACAACATATGTAGAATAAGTAAAATCATTTATGGTCTCTTTAGGGTATACCCATGTTTATTGCGGCTTTGTTTACAATAGCAAGGAGTTGGAAACAACCTAAATGCCCATCAACAAACGAATGGATAGAGAAGCTGTGGTATATCCGCACAATGGAATACTAATTATTCAAAATGGGTGACCCTGGAGGACATTGTGCTGAGTGAGGTATCTCAGTCACAAAGGGAA
>NW_006399933.1:443020-453507 GCF_000299155.1 Elephantulus edwardii | reverse complement strand
TTTTTATTTTATTTTTATTTTATTATTTCTGTGTGTGTGTACCGTCAAATGAGATCTGACAGGTACAGGAGGAGATTGTCCCTCCTTTCCTGACAGAGCATCTGGTTGATTCGAACTGTGCACCCACCTCTGGGATTGCAGTGCAGCTTCTTGCCACTAGGCCACCAGAGCTCCCTCAGAAGTCTTATTTTTAAGTAATCACCTTGGATTGTCTGAAGCCTCCTTTCTTTGGCCTTATGCAGAAAATTAAACACAAGATTCCAACTTCAGGAGTCAGCAAATGCCCATAGGACATCCATGATTTTAGGGCTCACTTAACAGTGTGGGTGTCAGCTTCTTTTTAATTTTCTGCTTCTAGGGATTTTCCTCAACATCTTGCAAGGTCAGCTATGCATTTGGAAACAGCATTCCTCTGTATTTCATGACAGGGTTGGCTCACTTTATTCTTTTCAGAGTGTATGGTCAGCACTAATGCTGGAAATAAAAATCACAGTGTAGCTTTTAGGCAACAATACTACAATAATTCCTTTTTATCTCTTAAATTGTATACATAGATATTAAAAACAAATAAAACAAAATTGAGTTACATATGTCCTTTCTAAAGTGGTAATAGATCAGTTTCGCCTTGATGACACACACAGCAATCCAAATTCAGAAGGAATGATGAAACATAATTGAGAACATTAACAAAATATCCATAATGATTGAAGCAGAGAACTTATTACATAAAGCAGAATACATCCTTGTTTGCTTAGGGATTTCTAAGTACTATTATTCTAAGAGATCTTCTCAAGATTGAGTCAGGCAGGTGTCCATTCAAAGTATTGGATTGTAAATGTAATTGCTTTCCTAGTTTCCTATTTTCTTTCTTGCTGTAGAGAAATCCCACTGATTTTTGCATACTGGTTTTATATCCTACCTGCAACTCTGCTAATACAAACTTGTCCACCTCCTCTCGAGGCTCAGGTTTTCTGCATACTCTATCATATCATCTGCACCTAACAACAACTTTACTACCTCTTTGCCAAGTTGGACATCTCTTATTTCCTTCTCTTGTCTTATTGCTCTAACTAGCAATTCCAACACAATATTGAACAAGAGTGGTGATAGTGGGCTTTCTTGTCTGGTCCCTTTTTGCAAGGTGAATGCTTGTACTCTTTCTCAATTGAGAATAATGTTGACTATTGACTTTGCATGTATACTTTTCACTGTGTTGAGGAAATTTCCTCCTATTCCTATTTTGTTGAGTGCTTTAATCAGGAAGAGGTGTTAAATTTTGTCAAAGGTCTTTTCTGCAACAATTTATAGAATCATGTGGTTCTTATCCCTTTGTTTTCTTAATGTGATTAAATATATTGATTGTTTTTCTTTTATTGAATCATCTTTGCGTACTTTCTATGGATCCCACTTGGTCATGATATCGGTAATTTTTTTAATATGTTATTGGATTCTATCGGCCAAGATTTTGTTAAGAGTATTTGAATTAATGTTCATGAGAAATACTGGTCTATAGTTTTAATTTTGGCAATGTCTTTGCCAGGTTTTGATATTAGGGCTATTCTTGACTCTAGGAGTGGGTTTTGGTTCTTTTTTTTTTCTTTTTAAAAAAAAACCCATATTAAGTAGAATTGGTGATAATCCCTCTCTAAATGTTTGGTAGAAATCACCCATCTGAGCAAGGACTTTTTTGGGGGGTAGGATTTTAATGACCTGCTCAATTTCTTCTTTTGTGAAGGTTTTGTTCAAGTGTTTGACATCTGTCTGTGTCAGTTAGGGTAGGATGTGGATTTCTAGGAATTTGTCCATTTCTTCTAGGTTTTCAAATGTATCAGAATATATCTTTTGGTAATATTTTATTATTATCAATTTAATTCCAAGTGCTTCTGTTGTGATTCACCTCTTTCAATTATTATTCAACTAATTGTTTCTTCTTTCTTTCTCTCTCTTTTTTTTAAGTGTCAAAGATTTCTATTTAATTGATGCAATCAAAGAACAAGCTTCTGGTCTTACTGATGGTTTCAATTGTTTTTCTGTTTTCTATCTTATTAATTTCAAATCTTGTCCTCATAATTTCCTTTCTTCTAGAGGCTGCGTGATAAGCTTGTTGTTCTTTTCTCTTAAGTGAAAGTGTTGTTAATTTTAATCCTTTATTCTCTTTTTATTTGTTTGCCAGTTGATATGAACTGTCCCCTCATGAATGCCTTCGCTGTATCCCAGAGGCTTTAGTATGTTGTATTTTTATTTGTTTGAAGGAACTTTTGTTTATTTCACTTTTTGTTCCTTCTACAGCCCAATAGTGTTCAAGTAGGGTGTTATTTTGCTTTTATATGGGTGGTGTTTAAAATTTTTCTGCTCTTGTTAATTTCTAGTTATATGGGATTTTGATCTAAAAAGATACTTTGGTTATTGTGTTGTTGTTGTTGCTGTTGATTGCCTTTGAGTCAAGCACGACTCATAGTGTGACCCTATGGACAGGAGGCCTGGAGCTCCTCTACAACTATCAACATTTATCAAAGTTCATATAGTTTCCAGAGGTATGTTATTTAGTAAGTGGATGGCACTCCTGCTTCCAATCACATTATTATATGTTTTTAAATTTGCTGAGGTGTGTTTATGTCTTAACATTTGCTCAGTTCTGGAAAAGGTATCATGTGCACCGAGAAGAAAATTAAATTTTAGTTGGGTGAAATACTCTGAATACACCTCCAAGTTTGAGTTGGCTAATTCTATTATTTCTTTTCCTTATCTTCGTTGAGTTTAACAACATGGATTTACAGTGACTATAGCAGTGGCGTTAAGTGTTGGAGATGATGAGGATGACATAAGAGAGGGCAATATTCAGCTCTGTTGTTCATAGGTCACTCTGAGCTGCACTTGACTCAATAGCACATAATAACAACAATAAAAACAACTGAATCAGGATTCAATATCTTTGTGACTGCAATCGTGTAATATTGAGGCAAAAGATATAATGTTAATTTTTCTGAGGGCATTTTTGTTAAATTTTTAAGTTTTTTAAATTTTATTCTGATTTATTTACAAATTTTGGATACACTGTTTTTCACAAAAGAACATTTCCATTTACTTCACCCTGAGGGCTGTTTTGTGTGGTAATTGATTGCCTTCTAGTGGAACAAAAGACCTGAAGCCATTCTATAACTCTTGTTATGTCTCATGGTTCATAGTTTCCAGATGCATGTTGTTTAGGAAGTGGATGCCACTCCCGCTTCCAATCCGAGGGCATTAACTAATAATTTTAACTAAAAATTCAAGTTTATTAATAAATATTATATGCTTTCTTTGTTACCTATAAGTGGATTTATATTTTTAAATATTTGGGTATGGCTTACAATCTAGAGGAAATTGATAAGTGGAATTTTTAAAAAGAAATCTTTTCCTTTTCCAGTTATGTCTAGTTGTAGAATAAACCTCAACATAGGTTCTCAGCTTTATCCCACTGTCACTGTCTTAGTTAAGGCTCTAAAAATCATAAAATAATTGCAATAACCTTCTAATTCTTTGCTTATCATATCACAAATGCCATCAAAAACAGTATATCTGCATTATTTTTAGGGTTCATTATTTTTCCAAGATGTTATTTAGCAATCTATTTATTATATATTCTTATAATTGCATATAATAAAACATTAGATTGATGCTAAATTAATTCCATTTTAAATTTATTTTACCTCAGGAATCCTCTGAGTATTCAACAAACTAAAATAGATAGTAACCATGTGATATGTTGAATAATGGCCCCCCAAAACATAGAAGTTCTTAACATTGGAATCTGTAAATGTAATGTTTTATGGCAAAAGCAAACTTGCAAATGTGATGAAGTAAAAGATTTTGAATGAGGTGATTATCCCGATTTATAAAAAATCCAAACACACTACTTTCCAGTCAATTGTGACTCATTGTGACTCTCCACCAGATTTTCAAGGCTGTACGTCTTTATGGGTAAAACCTGCCTCTTCTTTATTCCTCAAAGCAGCTGGTAGATTTAAACCATCAACTTTTCAGTTGACACTAGGGCTCTTTTGGATGATTCAAGTGGGTCTAAAGTGTAAAACTTCTAAAAATCCTATTAGAAAGTTAACATATGAAAATTACAAAAAAGAGAATTTAATGTAGGAGTGGCAGAAGCAGAAGGAGATTTGAAAATTCTGGCTGCTACATTTTAGGATTATGGAAAGAGTTATGAGCCCAAAAATTGAAGGTGTATATAGCACAAGGTAGGAAACGCCAAAAAGTAAGGAAATAGATTATCCCTGGACCCTCCAGAGGGAACACAGTTCTGCTAAAACTTTAATTTTCACACTATGATATCGGTTTTAAGCTTCCAACCTCCAAGCCTGTAGCAAGTAGATATGTGTTTTAAGGCACCCAGTTTTAAGTTCACTCAGTGTGCATTTGTCACAGATGCAAACACATAACAAGTAGATGAAAATGATTCTAAAAGCATTATCAATTATACAGCTCTATAAGTGAAATCAGTAATTTGTCAAGGAATTTGACAATTTAGAGTATTTCTCTATTTGAAAATTTTGTTATGAGTAATAACTGCATGCAGTTATTACCTGGAAGTAAGAAAGAACCTCACCCCCTCCCCCACCCCCTGTTCCTCCCACAAGAAAGCCTTCAAGAAAGCCATGTGGACTGCTTAATCTATGTCTTATAACATTTGAAGACCATTGTAAATTGATATATGCATGATAAACAGAGGTGAAAGTTAGCTAAAATAACAACAGAATTTAGGACTGTGTTTAGACAAGTAACTGCACTTCTGCAGGTGGATTCATTCAAGAGCAGATTTCCCAAAGACTAGGTGTGACCACGGGATAAAAAGACAAACCAGGAAACAGGAAAACTAGTCTGTAGTTGTCTTCAAAGTTGGTGACTTGAAAGGTTTTCCAAGCTAAAGGTCCCTAGACATAATCTGCGTCTATGAGAGCTGCCATCATAAAGGAGCCATACAAGTGACCAACTGTAGATTACTACACAAGAGGAGTGACAGTAATTTGGGGATGTCCTCAGTGCACTCATAAAATGCTCTGAGAGAAAAAAGAATGAAAACCACACAAAACATTACCTTTAAATATCTACTATAGGCAGAGAAAAACCAATGCTAGCTTACAATAGTACTGACCAAAAACATGTCTGACTTTACCACCTCTCTTTTATCTGAGGAAATATCACAAAAGCCTAGTTACAAAGGGTCTGACTGAGGAAACGAATAAGAAGGACATCATGACCTCTTTCCTTTCCACCACAGATTTAAATGGGGCAGTAAGAAAGCGTTATATGGCAGCGAAATTCGTAGATTCAACTATTCCTCAAATGTAAATACACTTATGATATAAAGTGACAGAAGGTATTTTTATCATCTGAGCATGACTGCATAAATCATAAGACTTGGCCTGGATTTCATCCAAAGGTAAGAATAAACTGAGTAGTTAAAAAGGAAGAAAGAAATCATCACAAAATCTTGGTTTCTATTCACGCTCGCGTTGAGTTTCAATTTACAATGATCGCTTCTGTAATGCTACGGTGGAGCGTGACATGTAATATACATTCAAGTAGTAATAGCTGGTGATTGGATGAGTCATTTTAGTGCTAGAGAATCTAGACCATGTTTCTAGTCAAAATGTTGGGTTTTGCTTACAGTACATGTGTTGCTGAAGTGAACTGGTTTAGTTTTTAATTTTTAATATAATACATATGTAAGAAAATAAAAAATAAAACAGAGGAGTGTGTGGAAAGTCTAGTAGAAGAATGTGTGAATCAAAACCTGGAAGCTATTTGTTTTTTATTCTGGAAGTCTTAAGGAGTTGTGGTTCCAACCCAAAGACAGGTGGTTTGAAGCCACCAACTGCTCCTAGGAAGAAGGATAAACAGTCTTCTCTCGGGTGATTCAGAAGCTCTGAAAACCTGGTGGAAGGTCAAGTATGAGTTGGTTTCCCTCTACTGGCACATAACACAGGGAGTTCTGATGGCGTACACCATAGAGAATTGTACTGCCTAACACAGACTTGAGTATGTTTGTGCCTCCAATCCAGCAGCTGACATGGGGGCGGGGAGGGCAACTCATTCCTCAGCAAACCTATTGGAGGGTCAGCTGTGAGTTGGTTCTGCCTTGATTCTGACAATGAGTTGAGTTGAATGGAAAAACAATGTGACTGTCACATAGGTGGGAGAATGTGACCTTCACTAACTTCAGGAGGTGGAAAAGGCCAACCACAGCATCCACCACAAAAGCCAATTCCTGTGAGGTAAGAAACACCCCCGCCCCCCATGCTCCAACTCCTGCTTCTACCAATTTTAACATCAAGAGCCCCTTCCACAATTTTCACTACTCTGCTACTAATTGCAATAATTTCTTTCAATGGACATGCAGAACTTGATGGCAGCATGAGCTCAGCTAGGGTTTAAAAGTGAAGGACATTGTTGCACAATTAGGATATTGTACAAAAATGAAGGAATGGAAATCTAAGTTTTCTGTAAACTTTCATGAAAATCACAATAAAAAAAGTATTTGAAAAATAAGGAAATGTGAAAAAAAGTTAAAACCATAATAAAGTTGTCTATGTAAGGTTCTTTAATCTGACCACTCAGACAGTTTAAGGTGATAGTAAAAATTCTCCATGTAACAAATAACTCCTTTAACTCATTTTTCCTTTAACTTAATATCAGGGACCTCTCTAGAGCACTGAAGAGCAATTTTTTTCAGTCTAGAGACTAAGGTGCCCCTGATCCAAGGTATGGTCTTTGCAAGTATTTGCTGTGCATCAGAGAGCTAGGCAATGACTAAGGATGATAGAAGAAGAAACAATGCCTTTGAGTTGTGGTCCTGGAGAAGAGTATTGAACATACCACAGACTACTAAGAGAATTAAAAAGGTTTTACATAGAGAGGTTGATACTAGGCTGCTCTTTGGAGGTGAGGATTTTGAAACCTCCATCTTACATACTTTGGGTATGTTACAAGAAGGAAACAGTCCCTAGAGAAGAACATCATGCTTGGAAGGGTGGAGTGACAGCACAGAAAGGAAGACCCAAGGTGAGATGAATTGACTCAATGACTAGGATAATGTATCAAATACAATGAAATTGGCTCAATATAGAGCAGGGTTCAGAGCTGTTGTACATAGAGTAGTTATGAGTTGCAAGTGACTCGGTGGCACATAACAACAATAGCAAAGAACCAAGGATTTGTAAGTCAGTCACCCTGATATAAAAAAAACTGAGAAAATTACCTGAAGAATGTATTATCAGGAAAAAGGCCTGATGACTACATACCTTGACTATCAAACACAGGACATTATCTCCATTATAGGAAAAGACATGATGGAATAAATAATCTTAGCAGATTTCTGGATATATCCCTCTCAGACCATTTCCACATTCCTTTCCCTTTGCCTACTCCCTTAAGAGGCCTGATTCTGAGATGTTAGAAAGCAATTTTTGAAGCATCTATGCTGCTGCTTTCTCTCAGAATACATCTGAATAAAGTGCATTTAAGAATTTAAATCAAATTACACTTTCTTTCTATAAAAGAATAAATAAATGAACATTTTTTAATATCAATATTTAGAATATTCCTACAAGCTTGCAATTAAAATTAACACATTAAGGTTCTGGAAAATCTTGCAATGAGAAGGTATTTTTTTCATTTAATAGAAACTTTATCAAAATTATTATTTGCTCTGACAAATTTTTTAATGATACATTTCTACTAGGCCAGTCTCCTTGAAATAGTGAATTTTATTTCATTTTTAAGGAGCTTAACACTGAAAGGATTAAAGTACAATAAACAATATAGTTAGTTACAATACAGAATGGGTTTTGTGCACTTTGGGGTGGGAACTATTTAAAAGGGAAATTGTGAAAAATGTATTTAAATGGAATTAAAAATATAAGTGAGAAAATATCTGATAGTGTAAAATTTGAAACTAAAGTGGCTACAGAACAATACAGCTTTCTTCAAGGTTAGACAATTTGAATTTTAGGTAATTAATGTGAAAAAATGAAAGAAGATATGGAAGAAACTGCACATCACAGAGGTCCCTAATATATCTATGTCCAGCAGTCAGAGTAACAACCAGCAACCTCTCCAGGATTCAATCGAAATGAGAGGACAATAGAACACAAACAAAATAATTTGTCTTCTTTTTACAGGAAGGATAAGGCCAAGTAATTATTTGTTATCAAATAATAGCTTTCTGTCATATCCCCATCCTTCTCAAATTATTTTGTCTCCAATTAGAGGAGCAACCGAGCAACCACTGCACCTTTTCTCAAAAATACATCACAGAGTTTTGTATTGACAAGTTTTTTACAAATCTTTGCTCTTCCAATTTATCAGCGTAGTAGTTTCTTTGTATTAAGCCAATGAAACAGAAGTACCTGTGCTCGGGCATGCATGCTTGTTTAAGTGCGAACACCTCTGTGATTCTTGAAGTGACAACATTCTTTGTTATATCTTCTATCAGGTTTTCAGAGGCTGTAAATCACACTGAAGGAGGCTGCTCATCCTTCTCCTGTGAAATAACTGGTGGATTCGAACCACTTATCTTTGGGTTGGCAGTATAACTGCTTACCAGTAGGTCATTAAAAAATATAGTGATGTATCTGGAGTTTGGAGTTTATGAAAATCCATTATATAATTTTTAAGATTCTTAGTAATATCTAACATGACCTTAACTATGATCATTACCCTTTATTTTTAAGTACTAACAGGTCTGTCCTAGGAAAGGTGGAGCCAAGTTGTTTCTTAGTGACAAGTATTTTGAAGCTCCCTCTCATATACTTTGGGCATGTTGCTGGGACGGACCAGTCCTTGGAGATGGACATTATGCTTGGAAGGGTGGAAGGACAGCTCAGGAGAAGAAGCCCTTGGATGAGATGGATTGACAATGTAACTGGGATATTGAGGTTAGGTGTGTCAGAGAGAGTGAGATTGGCTCAGGATAGAGCGGGGTTCAGAGTTATTGCTCATGAGATTTCTATGAGTCATGATTGACTCGATGATACACAACAACAATTGAAAGAATGTATTATTGGGTTCAATTATGTAAATTCCTTAGTTCTTAATGTAAACTTATTGTGAGTATACTGAGAACATAATTTCAGAGAAAATGTATGAACCATTAATTTCTACTAAAAAAAGTTATTTTTCTGTATGGATTTCCAGAGCAATATCTATTTTATAAAAATAACTAACTATTGGAAGAAGGTGTGGCTTTCTCTTCCTAAACAACTATGAATATTGATAAATTATAATAGCCACAGAAAGGCCTCAGGCCTTTTGTTCATAGGTTTGCTATGAGTTGTGCTCAACTTGACGGCAATCAGCAACAACATCAAAAAATAAACTGTGAATTTCATCTGTCAAATATCTTACAAATGGAATCTGACTTGGATAACTGCGCCTTGGAATGATTCACCTAGAATGAAATGCTGACATATGCAACAAAGTGATAATTAAGATAGAAGATCTTTGAAATGCTTTAGTAACAGAGATTGATTCAGATTATCTTGAGAGTTTAGCTGAAAGCAGGATCCTTAATTGAATAATCAATAAAAAGTGAACTTCTGTTATTTTTTTTTTAGATGCATGTTGTTCTTACTAACGTTAACAAAATTGTGTCTTAACTATGATTTGTGATGTGGGTATTGGGAGCGGCATATTGAGTGAATCCAAATTGCATTTTTTTTCAAGAGTGTAAATATAATAAATTAGAAGCACAAGATAGGTGTTTTTAAAATGATATGCACACTGTCTTAGATAGTTTGATAATGAATTTGAACTTTTGTCTTGATCATATTACTCAGAAAATCAAATGCAATCAAAATAAGATAAAATCAGTACAAAACAGAGATTAAAGAGAAAGAGGAATGCAGATGTCAAGCAATGCTGTCTTTTGAGATTTTTTCATGATAGAGGATAAATATAGGAATATCCTGCTTCCAGATTGTCCTCTACATAGGTATTACTTGCTTTATTTGGAATATATATATATATATATAATTTGTTGTGATATAATATCAAGTTGGAGCTGACGCATAGCTACATAGCTGATCCTCCAGCCAGTTTTCAGATGCTATAATTGCACCAGATACCAGAGGAGATTACTTGCCCGTCCTTCTCTCTCTCTCTCTCTCTAGCCAGTTTTCAGATGCTATAATTGCACCAGATACCAGAGGAGATTACTTGCCCGTCCTTCTCTCTCTCTCTCTCTCTATATATATATATATTGTTTTTGTTATGTGCAGTCAAATCACTTGCAACTCATAGTAACTTTATGTACAAGAGCCCTAAATTCTGCTCTATCCTGTGCCAATCCCATTGTCTCTATGACACCCTCACTTCCACCACCCCAATCACAGAATCAATCCATCTCATTGAGGGTCTTCCTCTTCTGTGCTGTCCCTCCACTCTCACAAACATGATGTCCCTCTCCAAGGACTGGTCCCTCCTTGCAACAT
>NW_006399933.1:438114-442390 GCF_000299155.1 Elephantulus edwardii | reverse complement strand
AAAATTATTTTAATTATTATTAAGAGTCACAAAAAAAGATGAATAATTAGAGGAAATAAAAAAAAAACAACAAACCCAAACATGTAAACACCCATGGACCTCTTTACAATGCTAAAAAGGACGGACAAATGTGTGCCTGTTCCATTGCATAGTTTTCCTTTACTTCCTATGTTTATATCATTAATTTGAATGTTATTGGCTCAAATCCACAAGCTGTTCCATGGGGGAAAAAGAGCAGTCTTTTCCATAAAGATTGCATCAAACACCCAATAGATAGGGTCATTATGAGTCTGACTTGACTTGACAGCAGAGGTTTGTTTGGTTTTGGGGGGGTTTGTTGTTGTTGTTTGTTTGTTTTATACACATATAAAAGTCAAAGACTAAGGTCAGCTCTGTCTCATGTCAGGTCTGTAGTTCTTGGCTACTGACTGTTATGGCTACTTTTCCTCTAGGCCTTTGTCTAGTTGGTGCAAGTATCTCTCATGTAAAAGATTGCATTGCATTCTCTTGCTTCTTCTTTGCTTATGTTGAGATTCTCTAAATGGTGACACTAGCCAATCCCTTTATGGATGGGCTAATACTCCCTATTTGCATATTTTCACCCATTCACATGGCAAAGTCAGAGTCAATGGCTAGGGAAGCCACTTGAACAATAAACCCTTAATACCACATGATTTTAATAAGTGAAATTTTATTTTCTCAGCGGTTAGGAGCCTCATGTCCACCTTCCAGGTGCCAGGTCTAGGGGAAACTTTGTAAATTCCAGGGAAAGAAATTCCTTATCTTTTCTGAGATACTGTCTGATAATCCTCATGTGAATTGGCAAGGCTATTCCTTCTATCCTTGATTCCTTAAATCTGCTCAATTTATACATCATAAGATATTGAATCAAAGTATATATCATATATTAACCCAATCCTATTAACATAAGCACAACAATCATTAATGGGATAATAATCACAGGCAAAGTGAGTATAATAACATATTTTGATAGGAAACAATGTTAATCATCTCTGAAAGATTAAGAGAATCTATTTTTTCTATGCTAATAAATATCAAATACTGGCTTTTCTTTGTGTTTGATTTTCATTCTGTGACTTACTATTTAACAAACTTTTATCAAATGCCTTCTATGTCATATATTTTGCTACCAATACTGTCATCTTGCATTTTTACCCCATTCTTCAAACTCAGCAAAAACATGAAAAACAAGGCTAAGCAAATTAGCCTCTTTCTTGAAAAATTGCCAACCCTTATTTTCTATAGCAAGCACTGTTGGAAAAAGTTGAAATACTGTATTTCACATAATAAAAGAAATTAAAATGAGTGCTTTAAATATTTCACTGGGTAGATATGTTTTCTACTTAACTGACAGATATCAATGAATAGGCTCTAATGCAGTCATATACCATAAAAAGTTAATTAACCAAAAGTCCATTTCTCTCAGCCAAAAAATAATTGACTTATAGTGGTATTTCACCTTCTCTCTCATTGCTGTGAAGTTGGTTCTTCCTGTAACTGACCCTTAACTAGATTCCTAAGGCTGTAAATAGCACAGAACCTTGTCCTCTTTCTCCCTCTGAGTGACTCGTAGATTCACACTGCCAGAAAAGTGAGGACTTGAGTAGTAGGTCAGCTTGTTACAGACTTGCCACCAGAGATACTATTTTATTTTAAGAAGTTTATTTAATCGTCAGCCAGATAAACAGTTCCTACTGAATCAGTTCTAATTTATTGGTGGACGATTTATCAACAATCTGCGTTATGTAGATGACACAACCCTGCTTGCTGAAACTGAGGAGGACCTGAAGCACCTGCTGCAGAGTGTCAAGGACTGCAGCCTACAATATGGATTGACGCTCAGTGTCAAGAAGACAAAGATTCTCACCACTGGACCAATTGGCAGCATCAGGATGGATGGTGAAGAGATTGAGATTGTACACAGCTTTAGTTTGCTTGGCTCCATAGTCAACAGTCTTGGCACCAGCAGCCAGGAAATTAAAAGGCACATAGCAATGGGAAAGTCTGCTGTTAGGGACCTCTCCAAAGTGTTGAAGAGCAGTGGTGTCTCTCTGGAGACTAAGGTGCGTCTGATACAGGCCATGGTCTTCGCAATCACCTGTTATTCATCAGAGAGTTGGACAATGACCAAGGAGGATAGAAGGAGAATTGATGCCTTTGAGCTGTGGTGCCAGAGAAGAGTATTGAGAATACCATGAACTGCTAGGAAAACAAACAGATTTGTCCTGGAGAGGGTTAAACCGGGTGGCTCCTTGGAGGCAAGGATTCTGAGGCTCTGTCTAATTTACTTTGGACACGTTGTGAGGAGAGACCGGTCCTTAGAGAGGGACATCATGCTTGGGAGGGTGGAGGGACAGTGCAGGAGGGGAAGGCCCTCTATGAGGTGGATTGATTCAGTGACTGGCATAATTGGGATGGGAGTGTCAGAGACAGTGCGATTGGCACAGGACAGAGCGGAGTTTAGGGCTGTTGTACATAGGGTCGCTATGAGTCGCAGGCGACTCGATGGCACATAACAACAACAACATCATCTATATGTTTTAGTAGAATAATATTCCAGAGGATTGTCAATGACTGATTAAGGTGCAACTTTCTTACAAGGTGCAACTGGATTGACTTGAAGTTATAGACTTTGAATTAGCAGGCCCATGTGTTAACTCTTTTCAGAATTCTGGTCAATAATTACAAATTCTAAATCTTTAAGGAGAAGATCAGTAACCAGTGAACTCTCCTGGGGTTTCAGTTTTGTTGTGTAAATGTACCACCCTTAAGGGGTTAGTTGATTATTTATTAGATAAACTAATGGCTCCGGTAGCACAACCCATAGAGGTTTGTGCTGCTAATCCAAATGTGGTCCTTCTCTAGCTATTTGAATCCATCACTGGCTCCACAGGAGAAAGATGGACTGTTAACAGCCCCCACACCCATTAGAACGTCAACATTGAGTTTGAGTTTCTCATTTAATGGCTAAAACTGGAGCCCTAATGACACAGTTCAAAAGCATCAACTCTCTTCAGTCTCCCATTTTCAATATTATTCATTTTTCAGCTTTAACATGTATATGAAGCAATTGGACATGCTTTGGTACAACTCAGGTACACCAGAAAGTCCTCAAAATGAAATCTTTGTTTATAACATTTTAAAGAAGTGTCTTGTGGCAGATGCATTCAATAAAGATTGTCATTTTCGAAGCCATATGGGACAGTTCTTTCTGTAGTCTGTTTTGAGTTGGAATCCACTTAATGGCAATGAGTTTCGTTCCGGTGCTTAGGAAAATTTTCTTAAAATGCTTTTATAAGCTAAATATTTTAATAATTTCACAAGGTTTTGTTTTTCTCCTCCTGAATAAGGCATCATTTTTCACAACATGGAGATCTCTCTCCTCTGTTTGGTGCAAGATAACCTATAGCGGTAGTTTTAAAGAAATGCTTGTAATGTTCCATCTTTTAATTGTGAATTCTTGACATTTAATTTGATAAAGAGTACATTTTATCCCCAATACTTTATTCTAGAGAATAGATGGACTCATTGTAATCAGATCCAGCATCTCTGTCCTACTAATGCTGCATATCATCTTGTGCATATAGATTCTTGACAGATAAATATACAGTGTATTTAAAAGTAGATTGGGACCTAGGACCTAGTGTTGTTTCATTTTGGAGGAAAATTCTTCTAAGTTGGATAGCACTCATCTGTCAGTTTGCTATTATGAGGTATTCCGCCTTTGCTGTGAAGCTAAACTTTGTGCCGCTGGGGATCAAATGCCATGACGGATGGCCATGGTGGACAGTGTTTGGTTGAGCTCCCAGTTTAAGACAGGTTTGGAACATGTGTGGCATCCACTTCTAAAAACACATGCCTTTGAATCTCTATGAACTTGGAGAAATGACATGAAAGCTTCAGGATCACATGACTATGAGTCGTGCTTGACAACAACAACAACAACAACAACAAATTAACAATGGATTTCCCCAAGGCCAAATCCAAAAAGAAATCCTATGGAAAAAATCAAACACTACCACCAACAAAAACTAACCCTCCATGAATGAGGCGTTAAGGGCTTTAAAAGCAGAAGGATTCTAATAACATTTAAATAAATAAAAAGTGATTATCTGTTGGAATTTTTTATTCACAAATAAAAAGTTTAATTTTATTATTTTTCTCAAATTGAATATTGTTGTTGTTATGTGCTGTCGAGTTGCTTGCGACTCATAGCGACCCTATGTACAACAGCCCTAAACTCTGCTCTATCCTG
>NW_006399933.1:423148-437939 GCF_000299155.1 Elephantulus edwardii | reverse complement strand
ATGTCAGATGAAGCCCCAGAATCCTTATCTCCAAGGAGCACCCCAGTTTAACCCTCTCAAGGATGAATTTGTTTGTTTTCTTGGCAGTCCATGGTACATTCAATACTCTTCTCCAGCACCACAACTCAAAGACATCAATTTTGCTTCTATTCCTCCCTAGTCATTGTCCAACTCTCTGATGCATAACAAGTGATTGAATATTACTATAAAAATTAATAGCAACAATGCAAAAATTTATTTTTATATTTTAGAGTAACTTTTAATAAATACATTTCTGACTAAGAATTTCCATCTTGTTAATAATGTTAACTAGTTGGCATTGAGTTGATTCTGATTTATACCACCCCAGGTGGTACAGAGTAGAAATATGTTTTCAATTATTAATTTTTTGGAAGTAGATCTTCAGCTCTTTTTTTCTATGATGTTTCTGGGTAAACTCAAACCTGCAATATTGTGTTAAAAGCTAAACATATTAATAATTTGCAATTGTCAGAAACTCACTCATATTGTTAGAAGCAGTACATATTAACCCCACTAAGACTATATGAGGGCACTCTGGTGGCTTAACAGTAGGAAGTTGTCTTACCAACCCAAAGGCATTTGGTTTGAATCCATGAGCTACTCTGCAGGAGGAAAATGGAAAATCTTCTACCTTGTGATTAACTACCTCTGAAAACCCACTGGAGGGTCACCTATGAGTTGATTCCAACTTGATGGTATATAACAATAATAAGATTAAAGGAACTGTGGTCACTTACTAATTAAGGAGTTCAACTGTCAACCAAAGACAGTTGGTTTGCACGTACAAATTGCACCAAAGAAGACAATCGGTGATCTCTTTTAGGTCAGTTTATAGACTCTGAAAACTCACTGGAGAGTCAGCAAAGAGTTGATTTTGACTCAACAACCATGAATTTCTTGAGGTGATACAGATTAACAATAAGATTGCATCTAATAAAATAGATTATTAATTTTAAAATGGAATGAGAACAAAATCTTCCTGGTATAATTTGTATCTCTAGATTTGAACATATAAAAAGCTGTAGTGTAGTATATAACATGTGGACTGCCAGGCAAATGGTTAGTCTTTGAATCCATCAGTGTCTTCAGAGGAAAAAGAGGAGATAGTCTACTCTCATAAAGATTTGCAAAACCATCTTGGAAACCTGATGAATGGTCACTACACATCAGAAGTGACGAGACATCAGAGGGTTTCATGTTAGTAAAATAATACAATGAATGACAATTAATTTCAGTTGTTCATGTTGTTGATTGTATACAATTAATTGTCATTCATGATATTACCTTATTAACATGGAACCCTCTGATGTCATTCCTTTTTGTTGGCTGAGCAATTCTTACCACTAAACTCTCAGAGTTCTGTTTCGTGAAATTGTTGTCCATGAAAACTTATTCAAAAATAATTTTTAATTTATTTTAAAAGCTTCATCTCAAATACTATTTCTTACTGATGAAAATATTTGTGTTAATATAAAGTTTAAAAGGCCATAATATTAGAAGATAAGGACAAAAACTCTACAGTTGTAAATACCTACTGGTTTAACTGCAAAATAAAAATATTTTATAATTCACTATATGTCCATAACTAATTTAGAATACTTGTTTAGTGTAATCCTTAGCCCATATTCATAATTAAAAGATATACTGATTTTTTTTAATTCATAGAGAAAGAATGTTCCCACAGAACTTTGTTTATAGCTGGTTATAAAAATGTCTAGCTTTGAAATCCTTTTTTTTAACAAAAGTGTTATAATTCACTTAAAAGGAAGGGGGGAAAATGGAAATACAGAAATGTTGAAATTATTCTGTCTTCAGATGTGACAGAGAAAGGTTCTAATTTCCAAGGTTTTTGTAACTGCGAAGTTTATTGCTGATTTTATTTTAATATTAAGTATTTGAATTATTGATATTATAATTCAACAAAGGCCTCTAGGTTAAGTTTGTTTATTGATTCTCATTTGAATGAAAACAGAATATAAGCTCTACTGCAAAGCCTCTAGAAGAATAAATTTAGTGCCACATCCTTTTTTCATGGCTATGAGGGGAGTGATCATTTTTTTGGTGGTGTTTATTATGGTTCTCTGAATCTTCAAACAAATTACCAATTGCCTCATAAATTGACCATCCAGTCTTTTATACCCCAATACTGTGATTTTTTTTAAAAAATGCAAAAAACCATAAACAAATTTAAAAAAAAACCACCTCCAAATCTATTTGTGACAAGACGATCACAGTTTACCTCATGCCTTTTTTCTTTATTTTCTATAACATTTTATAAAATTAATCACCATTAGACTATTCCCACCATTATCTTGACTTTTCAGGTCCCCATCAGATCTTTCCCACTTCCTTTCCCTGTCCTTCCACCCACCATAGTGCAACCCTGTGATTTTCCCCTATCCATCTTCACCTCTCTGCTCCCACACTTTCCCCTCTTGGACCTCCATACATATTTTACTAGTTATCCTTCTGTTTTTACAATGATGATATTATGCAGGTTTGAGTTCACTCAACATAATGCTCTCCAGTCTCTCCCAAGCTATGTCATACTTCTTAGCAAATTATTGTCATGGATACTGTTTAGATAATCTATATTTTAGGTATAGAGGTACATTTAAAACATAATGTTCCATGCATAATGGAGAATGTGTAAGATAGGTGACCATCAATTTCTTAACTAGAATACAAGATAACTGTTGTCTTTCTTTGAAAGGATGTACTGGGGAGAATATACACAGACTGCTATAGCTAGATAAGGGAAAATCATAAAGAAAGCAAAATGTACTAGAGTGTTTGCCAAGAGTGGGACTACATCCACATTTTCTGTTCTGTGGTTACAGCTGACTCAAAAAGCATACTCCTGGAGGGAGATTGCTTTAGGATGCTGTCAAAACCCCTTCTATCATCCTTGGTTTAGAATCCTTAGAAGACTTGAAACATGGTAGATTCTTCTATTTCCATAGAAGACTGAGGCAAATATTGGGAATATGTTAATGTCTTGAAAATTCCTTTTTAAAAGACATTAAGGCGTGTAAACAGAGAAACAGAAGGTAACTTACAAAATCTCTTTTGATGTTCTGATTTTTTTGTTTGCTTCTTTCATCACAATCAAAAGAGCTATTTCATCAGTTCTCCCATTAAGCAAATATTCTTTGAAAGCCTAGAATGTATGACCTAATTTATTCCTTTCTAAATACTATCCAGTTGATTCCAACTACTAGTGACCACCACCAGGTGGGTTTTTGATGTCATGAATTATAACAGAACGAGACTGCATATTTTTCTCCCACAGAGGACCATCAGAGATGTTCAACCTTGGATTAGCTATGAAATTAACCAAAAAGACTAAGGGATTTCATCCAGAGACTAAGCTACTAGAGCTCATTACCTACTTTATTAGGGATAAAAAGAGAAAGATAATTAGCTACAGTTTTAATGTCAAGTTACTCAAAATGTAATTATGAAATAATATGTTGTTGTTGTTATGTGCCGTCGAGTCGCCTGCGACTCACAGTGACCCTATGTACAACAGCCCTAAACTCCGCTCTGTCCTGTGCCAATCGCACTGTCTCTGACACTCCCATCCCAATTATCCCAGTCACTGAATCAATCCACCTCATAGAGGGCCTTCCTCTTCTGCGCTGTCCCTCCACCCTCCCAAGCATGATGTCCCTCTCTAAGGACCGGTCTCTCCTCACAACATGTCCAAAGAATGTTAGACGGAGCCTCAGAATCCTTGCCTCCAAGGAGCCACCCGGTTTAACCCTCTCCAGGACAAATCTGTTTGTTTTCCTAACAGTCCATGGTATTCTCAATACTCTTCTCCAGCACCACAGCTCAAAGGCATCAATTCTTCTATCCTCCTTGGTCATTGTCCAACTCTCTGATGCATAACAAATGACTGCAAAAACCATGGCCTGTATCAGACACACCTTAGTCTCCAAAGAGATACCATTGCTCTTCAGCACTTTGGAGAGGTCCCTAACAGCAGACTTTCCCATGGCAATGTGCCTTTTAATTTCCTGGCTGCTGGTGCCAAGACTGTTGACTATGGAGCCAAGCAAACTAAAGCTATGGACAATCTCAATCTCTTCACCATCCATCCTGATGCTGCCAATTGGTCCGGTGGTGAGAATCTTTGTCTTCTTGACACTGAGCGTCAATCCATATTGTAGGCTGCAGTCCTTGACACTCTGCAGCAGGCGCTTCAGGTCCTCCTCAGTTTCAGCAAGCAGGGTTGTGTCATCCGCATAACACAGATTGTTGATAAATCGTCCACCAATCTTAACCCCGCATTTCTCCTCATAGAGCCCAGCCTCCCGGATAATCTGTTCTGCATATAGGTTGAAAAGGTATGGAGATAGGATGCATCCCTGGCGTACGCCCTTCCCAATTTTGAACCATGCAGTGTTCCCTTGCTCTGTTCTGACGACTGCCTCCTGGTCCAAGTATAAGTTTTGCATTAGCACAATTAAATGTTCTGGGATTCCCATTCTTCTCAGAGTCAGCCATAGTTTGCTATGATCTACACAGTCAAATGCCTTTGCATAGTCAATGAAACACAGATAGACATTCCTCTGGTATTCCCTGCTTTCAGCCAAGATCCATCTAACATCAGCTACAATATCTCTAGTACCACGACCCCTTCTGAAACCAGCCTGGACTTCTGGTAGTTCTCTGTTGATGTGCTGTTCCAGTCATTTTTGGATAATCTTCAGTAAAATATTGCTTGCATGTGAAATCAGTGAAATTGTTCTGTAGTTTCCACATTCGGTTGGGTCGCCTTTCTTTGGGATAGGAGCAAATATGGATCTCTTCCAGTCAGTTGGCCAAGTGGTCGTTCTCCAGATTTCTTGGCACAACTTGGTGAGCACGTCCAGGGCAGCATCTGTTAACTGAAATATGTCAATTGGTATACCATCTATTCCTGGAGCCTTAGTTTTTACCATGTCCTTCAAAGCAGCCTGAACCACAGGCTCTTGCTCATATAGATTGTCCCTCCTTCACCAGCAGAACATCTGGTGGATTTGAACAGCATACCTCTGGGATTGCAGGGCAGCTTCTTGCCACTATGCCACCAGAGTTCCGGTATAAAATAATATATTAACATATAATTTAAAAGTGATGGGACATATAAGATAATTGGAAAATAAATACGTTAACATGAAAACACTGTGAAAGGCCTATTTCCAAGTTTGGTGGTAGTGGAATAGGATAGGTCTTTTGTGAAGGACAATAACTCATTTGAACTTTTAAAATAATTTATTCAATTATTTATTTATGATCTTTTTTTAAAAAATGCAAACACATATGAACCACTTCCAGTTAGTTATCAAGGTGCAGTTGTCTTCTAATTTTCGTGGCAGAAGCTAATGAGCATATCCAAAAAAACTATATCTATCTGCTTAAACATCCCAACTGATAGTCTATCAATCTTGGGACTTTATTATTTGCCAATAGCTTCTGTATTACAACTCAAATTTTTTCTTCGATTTACTTGTGTTCTTCTCTTTTGGTAACAACAGATAGACTACCAGTTATTCAAGCTAAATTCTAACAATAGATAATATTATGGCAGACACAAGATCTTGGATGAAAACAGAAAATACAGAAAGATATATACTTGTGTTTTACTGACGAGGAAAATGCATTCAACTGTATGTTTTATAGGTAAATAATAGATTACAAATTATAGATAGCATTGATAAGAACGGGAATCCCAAAACACTTAATGTCTCATGTGAAACCTCTACTTAAACTAGAATCCATTTTCTGAATAGAATAAAGGAACGCAGCATGGTTTAAAATCAGGAAAGGTGAATATCAGTGTCGTATCTTTTTTCCATACATGTTTAACATGTAAACTGAGGAAATAATTTGAGATTCTGGATTTATATGAAGATGAATATAGACAGCTTAGGGTTGTAGGAAGACGTATCAACAACCTGCTACAACCTTATTTGCTGAAGCTGAAGAAGGATTAAAGCATGTGCTGTAGAATATTAAGGACTAATCCAAACCACTGCTTTCAATATGGATTATATCTCAATATCAGGAAATAAAAAACTGTCACCACTAAATTAAGTCAACATCATGATAGATGTAGAAAAGACTAACATTTTCAAATATTTCATTTTTCTTGGATTTACAATCAAGACCCATAGGAGCAGTACGCTGAGTAAAATAACTTAGTCACAAAGGATAAATACTGCATAAGACTGCTACCATGACAACAGAAGTGTAACTGAGGTTAGAAAAGAATAAAAATGTAATAGGTAGACAAAAATATGACAAGCATCAAGAAAAGGGAGGAACAACCTGGGAAAAACTGAGATGACGGATTTATATATTTTATTTAGAAAATAGGAACAAGATAGATATAGATGATATAGATATAGACAGAGAGAGAGATAGATACAGATGAGATAGAGATAAATAGAGATGGAGATGGATATGGATATAGATTTAGATATGGATATGGGTATGGAAAGATAGAGATAGATACAGATATATAGATGACATAGATATACTTAAAAGGGAAAAGAGAGAAGGGGTGTGGAAGATGGAAGAGGAAATTATTAGCAAAGATTAGTGGGAGGATGTGAATGAAGAAATAGGTAAGGTGGGTCTTGAGGAGACAAGGAGATAAAAATAATTTATATAAAACATGATGTACAGAAGTGATTATACAAAAAAATGCACATGGATAAAAGAATGCATATGATAATTGTATAAAAGTGAACTGTCATGGACCATCAAGTCAGAACTGACCCATAGCTGACCTTCTGGCTGGTTTTCAGAGGCAGTTTTAATTGCCCAGAGAGGATAAGGCCATTTTTGTCTCACAGAGCACCTGGTGGCCTCGAAGCGCATGCCTTCGGGAAGCAGCGCTGCTTCTTGCCACTAGGTCACCAGAGATTCCTGTGAATTATGATATAAATAATTAATAAATTTTTAAAATATGATTTGAGATTTTATAGATGAAGAAATTTGCTCTGTTCTGGGACTTGTAGGGAAAGAGATGCTGGGAAGATGGGGTTAGGGAAAGAAGGAAGAGAATGAAGGGAACATTTAGGGGAACCACTTTACTATTAATTTTACTCCATCCACAGAAAGCTTATCTTTGTTCTTTCTATGCATATACTTGGAATTGACTCAATTTGGCTTCTTTTGGATTGCATGGATACAACTAAATGAATCACTAGGGTCAGAATGATAAAATTCAATCATTACCTACACTACATCTAGGTACTGTGTTAATTCTTGGAGATGATTTTATATATATACACACACATATACACATACTCATACATATATACATATACATACACATACACATACACACATATATACATATACATATACATATACATATACATACACACACACATACATATTCTCTTAAGGGGAGTAAAAGTGGGAGAAATATGCTGTCCCAGAGGAAACTATGGTTACCAAAATGGCCATAAAGTCTGGGAAGGAAAAACACCAGAGGTACAGCATTTGAGGAGTCATATATGTAAATTGATTTGTTGTCAAGAAATAAAAAACTGTATTACACCAGAGAAATCTTCTGTCAAGGACCCATCCAAAGTTTTAAGAGCAAGGATGTCCCATTAAAGCCCAAGTTATAAGTGGGGGGGGGGAAGCGGGGATCAGGGAGAAAAGTGCAACAATGAATGAATGGAAATCCAATATCTTTATAAATGTTCATTAAAATGAATAATTATATATATATAAAAACACCCAAGTTGTGCCTGATCCAAGCTATGGTATTTTTAGTTGCTTTCTATGTATTTGACAGTTGGATAATGAAGAAAGAAGATAAGAATCTATGCCTTTGAATTCTTTTGTTGGTAACAAGTATGAATATATCATGGACTGCCAGAAGAATACTGATTTGTCTTGGAGGGAGTGCCACCAGAGTGCCCCTGTGAGTTAAACATAGTAAAACTTTATCTCACTTACTTTAGACATATTTTCAGGAGGAACCAGGGCTTCGAGAGAGATAGCATGATGGGAAAGGTACAGGGTCAGAGAAGGAGAAAGGAGAACGCTGCAGAAAATAGACTTGAGCAGGAGAGAGCATGAGGATGGAACAGGGTAGGGAAAGGTTCATAGCTCTTGTTTGTAAGGTCACTATGTGTCACAGTCAACTTGATGTCACCTACCAACATTTGTAAGAAGTATAAAAGAACTTGTTAAATATTCAACTTAAAATTCAAATGTAGATTCGTATTAAATGTAGCAGAAGAAAATTAGCATTAAAATGACAAAATAAAATGTAAATTGTAGTGAATTTTTTCTATTATTAATATATAGTACATATTACACCATTTGTATAGCTATACATTTTTGGAAACAAACTAAAATTCCAATAAAGTACAATTTTACATGTATTCATACTAGACATTATTCAAGCATATTACTGTTCTATTTTGTTATTTTCATTTTAATAAGCCAGTGCCTTAATATTTCTAAAGGGCATGACATGATCTTACTGAGGTTCTAAGAAGCTTTTTTTCTTTAATTACACGAGCAGTCTTAGTTCTCAGCTTAACAATAGCTTTTCATTAAGGAAGCTGACAACTCTTTTATTAGAAAATTAAAGGAATTAGAAAAAACCTGATTTAATTACATAAGTGCTCATTTCAACATTAAACTTAAAGATGGATATCAGACTATGAGTCAATATTAAAGATTAAATGTTGCATTTGCAACCCTTACTTACTTATAGTAATTGTATTTAATTATTTAATATAATTTATTTTTTCACACTCAGCAATAAATAAATGCTAAGATTTTTTTGTAGATTTCTTTAAAAATAAAACATAATAAGATAAGGTGATCTATTAAATTTGTTGAACTTAATAAATTTAGTTCTTCTACCAGCAAAGTCTCATCCAGTGCACAGTATAAAGTCATTGCTTCTTTGGTTTTGGTCAGTGTTGGCAGTAGATATCCCGCATTAAATTAAAACATGTGATCCCCAGATAAATGCTATTTTTCTTTCATTATTTTCCACTCTTAAAAAAGAAAGGCTTCCAAAAACAGACCATTTCTTAAAGTTTTAGATTTTCCCTTAAACCACAAAAAAAATCCTTCCCATGAAAAACTAAAGAAAGAAAAAATATAGTTTGAGTCAGGTACATCTTAATCCTCAAAGTGATATTTTTGCTTAATATCCTTAAAGAGGGTTTTTTTTTTGCAATTGGTGTTGTATGTGCGGTTGCATCATTTGCGACTCTGTACAACAGCTCTGAACTCTGCTCTACCTTGAGCCAATGTCATTGCTTCTAACACACCTATTCCTGTTACCCCAGTCACTTAGTCAATACATTTCATCCAGGGGCTTCCTCTTTCATGATGTCCCTCCACCTTTTCAAACATGATATCCTTTCCCAAAGATTGATCCGTCCCTACAACATGCCCAAAGTATGTCAAGCAGAACTTCAAAATCCTTGCCTCCAACAAGTAGCCTGGTTTCACCCCCACTAGGACAAAACTGTTTGTTCACTTTGCCATCGATGGTATATTCAATAATCTTCTCCAGCACCACAACTCAAAGGCACTGGTTCTTCATCTATCTTCCCTAGTCATTGTGTAGCTCTCTGATGCATAGCATATTGTGAAGGCTGTGGCTTGGATCAGGTGCATCTTATTCTCTAGACTGACATCCAATGCAATACTTTATTTCTTGACTACTGCATCAATTAGCATTGATTTTGTATTCATGTAAAAAGATAGATGAACTGTTTTCTTTGTCCCAGAAGGTGAATAGTAGATTTGAACCACCAATCTTTTGGTGAACATCCCAACAAGTAATGCACTTGAGTTCATATGCGTATAATCTTAAATGAATCTGTGTGACAGTGACAGAAAGGTAGGTTACTTTCTACCACTGGAGCTTATGGACATTCAACTTCAGTCTTTTGTCTGTTTTTCAATCTTTTCTCCATTTGTCACAACTGTTCAGTTATGAAGAATTTTGTTTTATGTTGGGTATTGTATTTGATCTTCTTCAGTGATGTGTTTCAAGTTTTCTTTAATTGCAGGAGAATTGGGCACATCATAACAGCAGTTTGTTGATGAGTCCTCCTCCAACCCTGATACCACCTTCTTATAATCTAGCATCTCAGATTATTTGCTAGGTATATATTTGAAAAAACAAGAAAACCCATTTTTTGTCAATGAGATGGATTGACACAATAATTGCAACACTGGGCTTAAATAAAACAGATATCCTGAGAATGGCACAGGAAAGGACAAGGTTATTATGGGTAGCAGTCAACTTGTGATACCTAACAACAGGCTTCCAGCTGAGACAGAATTTAGACACAGAGCCCTTTGCATTCATCATTTGCCACTTGAAGTTTGCTTTTCGTTCCCATGGTTTCTGCTGAATTGATTAGCTTAACTCACTATTTAAATTTTATTGATTTATTCATTACCTGTTTCTGTCAATTCTCTAAAAGGATTTCAGTTAAGCTTAACTAGAATGGTCCTAGCAGAATTCTAGTCTTGTTCTTGCTTTTAATTCCTAAATCATTGGGATAATAAAATATGACCTTATCAGAGATCTAGAAATTTGCATTTTTTAAATGGTCTTTGTATTATTTAGTCTGAAATGTCCTCTCTGCATATCTACTTGTAGTTTGTTGGTTCATTTTTACTTTCAGATTTCCATGTTCTACATATCAACATTTTTTGTTGCTTGAATGCTGTCAACTCATCTGTTACCAACAAAAATATTTTTAAAAACATGAAGTATTTTAAAAACTATGTACTTCCTGAGAGGGCATTATTTGGCACATGAAATATTTATTTTATTTAATTAGAAATTACTTTTTTAGGAAGAAGGAACCAATATTTATGTGGTAGCATGCAAACTGGAAACTGCAACAAGTTCAGTTATTTAAATCAAATGAATAAGCTGTCACTCTGAACTTAGAAAGGCACAAGCTGCAAGACTATTTTTACATAGCGGTTCATTGGTTTTTCACACTTCAGTGTTCCCTATAATCTGTTTCAGATCGTGAGAATTCAATACGATGTTCCGTAATCAGAGTTTCTGATACACGTAAATGTCCAGTACTTAAAGATGCTGCTGACCCAGGCAAACACCAGAACTTATATGTGTGATTACACTAAAGTTGACAAATATTCTTTATGTATATTGTCTTTTTGATAAATAAAGGTACAGACTATAAATTTCAATCTTGATAATAACCTTGTATCATGGCATGCTAGCTCTTTCTAAGGTAGATCTATGACTGGCTGGTGAAAGGTTTTTTAATATCTATTTTAAAACTGAAAAGTATCCACTATACTTTATACTAAAAACACAACACTTATTTTAATCTTGATATCGCACATAAACTAAACAAACAAAGCATTGTGATTTGAAGATATGCATTATATACAGAGGGAAACAAAAAGATTTCTCAAAATGATCATGTGTGTTTGAGGGTGTCCAAACGCTGTGATCTGCACAGCTTCATCTTGCTTGGATCCACAATTAATACCCTTGGTATGAGTAGTCAGGAAATAAGGACACATACTGCAAAGAGAAAATCTGCAGTTAGGGACCTTTCCAAATTATTGAAGGGTAATGATATCAGTTTGAGGACTAAGGTGCATCTGATTCCGGCCGTAGTCTTTCCAATTACTAGTTATGTATCTGATACCTAGACAATAAATAAAGATGACAGAAAAAGAGTTGATGCCTTTAAGATGTGGTGTTGTAGAAGAGCACTGAACATTCCATGGACTTCTAAGAAAAATGAATAGATATGTCTCGGAAAGGGTGCAGCTGGAATTATTTTGGAGGCAGGAATGATGAGGCTTTGTCTCTCATACTTTGGACATATTGCTAGAGAGTGCTATTCCTTGGAGAGGGACATGATGTTGGGAAGGGTGGAGGGTCAGAGAAGGAGAGAAAGACATTCAACCAGGTAGACTGACAAGGTGACTACTTCACTGGGCTCTTGTGTCAGGAAGTATGAGGATAAGACTACGTTAAGATATTTTTTCAATAGGGTTGTATGAGTCATACTTGACTTGACGGCACCTAACAAAAGTAACAACAAATTCTGTACTTTGAGAAACAATGAGTAATAGAAAAGTTTCAGATATTTTGTTCATAGGGTTGCTATGAGTCATGCTCTACTTGACGGCAATCAACAATGACAGCAACTATTCTAAGATCTCTCTTCATGGATGTAGAGAGGATGCCTGGCCAACTAATGGAAGAGATTTATATTTGTTTTCATTCCCAAGAAAGGTTATACAACAGAATGTTGAAATTATTGAATAAAATAATTATCACGTGCAAGAAAACTATTGCTGGAGATCATCCCCAAATTACTAGAATGTTACATTGACAGGGAACTGTCAGAAGTTCAAGTTAATCTTAGAAGAGTTCAGGGTACCATTGCTGATGACAGATAAAGCCTACTTGAACGAAAAGAATACCGGAAGAATTTCTATTTGTATTTTATTGACTATGCAAAGACATTTTAAAGTATAGATAATAACAAATGATGGCTAACATTAAAAAAGAAGGGAATCCTAGAACACTAAATTATACTCATACAAACATATACCTAGACCAAGAGACTGTTGTCCGAACAGAGCAAAGGAACACTCATTTTTTGTTTTTAAGTGCTATTGAGCCACTTGTGACTCATCGTGGCTCTATGTACAACAGCCCTAAACCCTACACAATCTTGTGCCATCTCCCCCAATACCCCAGTCACTAAGTCAATCCATCTCATCTAGGGACTTCTTCTCTTTCACTGACCCTCCACCATTCCTAGCCTGATGTTCCTCTCCAAGGCTGGTCCCTCCTTGCAATATTCCTAAAGTCTATCAGACATATCTTTAAAATCCTTGCCTCCAAGGAACAGCCTGGTTTCACCCTCTCCAGGTTGAACCTGTTTATTCTCCTGGCAATCCCAAGTATATTCAATACTCTTCTCCAGCACCATAATTCAAAGGCATCGATTCTTCTTCTATCATCTCTAGTTATTATCCAGTTCTCTGATGTATAACAAGTAATTGTGAAGACTATGGCCTGGATCAGGCACACCTTAATCTCCAGACTGACAACACATCTTCAGTACTCTGGAGAGTTCATTGACAGTATATTTTCCCAGTGCAATTTGTTTTTATTTTTTGGCTTCTGATACCAAAAATGTTGACCGTGGAGACAAGTAAGCTGAAGCTGTTAATTCCAATTCTTCATTATCTATCTTTGAGAAACAATCATAGAATGACTTCAGGTCTTTTGTTCATAGGGTCGTTATGAGTTGTGCTAAACTCAGTGGCAATCAACAATAACAAATGAAATATATATATATTTCTTATTGAAATTGAGAATTTCTTAAGCTCAAGGAACTAAAGAACAAATTCAAACCTCGAGTTGCTACAATCAAGGATGCTCTGGACAGAATATTAAATGATCCAGGAGTTATCAAAAGAAGAAGGAAGGAATATACTAAGTCATTGTATAGAAAGAAATTGGCAAATACAGAAGAATTTAATGAAATAACATTTGAGCAAGAGCCTATGGTGATGAAGGCAGAAGTTAAAGCTGCTTGGAAGGAAATAGCAAAATAAGGCCCCCGGAATAGATGGTATACCAATTAACATATTTCAGCTAAAAGATGCTGCCCTGGATTTGATCACCAAGCTGTGCCAAGAAATCTGGAGAACAACCACTTGGCCAACTGAGTGGAAGAGATCTATATTTGTTACCATTCCAAAGAAGGGTGAACAAACTGAGTGTGGAAACCACAGAACAATAGAATTGATTTCACATGCAAGCAAGATTCTACAGAAGATTATCCAAGAACAACTGGAACAGTACATCAGCAGAGAAGTGCCAGAAGTCCAGGCAGGGTTTACAAGGGGTCGTGGTACTAGGGATGTTGTGGATGATGTTAGATGGATCTTAGCAGAAAATAGAGAATACGAGAAGAATGTCTATCTATTTTCATTGATTATGCAAAGGCATTTGACTACGTGTAACATAACAGCACAGAAAGTCAAGTCGAATCTCCGATCAAGTCTTCATTTAATTGAAAGCACGCACAGTATATATATACAGCTAACATGCATTAAAAAACCCCAACAAAACAAAATAGTTCAAAGCAGATATTTTTGTTGTTGTTATTAATATTATTATTATTAAATTTATTAGTTTTCATGAAGATTTACAGAGATTTTGGGTTGTCATTCAAAGTAGATTTTTTACATCCTCTTTTTCCTGGAATAAAAAGTAGTGCTGGGATCTGACACCCAGATTCGGTTTATTTCCTCACCATTTTACAAAGCATCCCACCCTCAGCCTTGTGCCAGGGTTACGATCTGCCCGGCCCGTGGCGATCTTCAACGGTGACGCTAGGAGGGGAAGAACGAGAATGGGGGGAGGGGGGATAAGGAGACACAAAAAGCAGGAAGACAAGCCGAATCTCCAATCAAGTCTTCATTTTACTTCATTTTATTGAAAGCACTCACAGTATATTGTTAAAAGGGAGTGGGTCTCATATATATATGAGCACAATGGGGGGAGGACAAGTACGCAATGGGGGAGAATAACATGTCGTTTCCAGTAAGTTGAAAGTTATCTGGTAAACAGAAACTTTGCAGCGTGTTCCCAGTCAACCGAAACCTATCCTCCCAGGGTGGGGCAACATGGCCCGCCATGTCCTTAGAGAATTACAAAATGGATTCAGCTAGGTTGAACTAGCAGTGTCCAACACGATCA
>NW_006399933.1:379833-402209 GCF_000299155.1 Elephantulus edwardii | reverse complement strand
CCTCTATGAGGTGGATTGATTCAGTGACTGGGATAATTGGGATGGGGGTGTCAGAGACAGTGCGATTGGCACAGGACAGAGCGGAGTTTAGGGCTTTTGTACATAGGGTCACTATGATTCGCAGGCGACTCGACGGCACATAACAACAACAACAACAACAACAATATGCACTGTTCTTTAATGATGTCTGTCACCAAAAATATTTTCTGGATATTGTGGGGATTAAGAATATATAATCAAGATGGCTATGTTTACATGTAACTCAGTAAGTTTCAGAACCGTTTGGGTGGTTTTAAAGATGACCAGAAGCAGGTAATAGATTTGGTCATTACAGAAAATGCCTTTTCAAGACTCTCTATATGGAGCAAAGATTGAAGTTGTCAATGATGACATTTTATTTAGACACAATACCAACATCTAAGGCAACAGAAGTCAAGAAATCAAAAGATGGGGAAAAAAATCTACTATCAAGGACCGCTCCAAAGTGCTAAAGGGCAATGATGTCAGTTTAAAGACCAAGATACATTGATCCAAGCCCTGCTTTTTCAATCACTATGTATTTAACGTTGAAATGAATAAGGATGACAGAAGATGAATTAATTCCTTTGAGTTGTTGTTTTTGAGAAAAGTACGAGTACTGATGAATTGCCAAAAGAACAAATGAATCTATCTTGCATGGAGTGCAACCAAGGTTATCCTTAGAGGCAAGGATAGTGAAATTTTCTCTCCTAGTTGGGGTATGTTGTTAGGAGTAACCCGTCGAGAGAGAGAGAGAGAAGAATAAGAATAAGAAGAGGAGGAGGAGACTGCTGGGAAAGGTAGATGGTGAGAGAAAGATCCTCAAAAAGTTGGGTTAACACAGTGACTGTCACAATGAGATTGAGGACAGAGATCCTGAGATGGTACAAGACAAGGCAAGGCTCAAGTCTGCTGTTCTATAAGTTGTAGGAGAGTTGCTATGAGTCATAGTCAAATATATGGCATTAAATAACAATTTTCTTTCCTCTTCTTTCTCTTTCCTGTTCCTTCCTCTCACAAGAGCAAGATGCCAGTCTTTATAAAGAGAGACAGACATCATACTAGGAGATGAGAGAAACAGCAAGTTAAAGGATCAGAGAAAGAGAAAGACCCTCAACACATTGGATTTACACAAAGACTGTAACAATAGACTCAAGCATATCAGAGGTGGTGACGATTGTGCAGGATAAGGCAATATTTGCATCCATTGTTTAAAGGATCGCTATGACTTCTGATAATATCTGAAATGCATTCGTACTTTGATAAGAAATTATTTAAATGGATTGTTTAAAAAATATATTCTGTCACATCACACTTGCCTTGGTAGATCTAATGCAGATTATTTGCAATACAGAATGGTCTGTAGAAACTTCAAACAATTTTCCAGAAATATGATTTAATTCAAATTAACTTGCCATAAATACTATTTGTCAATATTTACAAGTGAGTGTTTTGACAAATATTTGGATAGCTTGCTACATACAAATCATGTAACTTAATAATCACTTGGAAATCAATCATTTTGGCATAGACTGCAGATGTTTGTGTTTAGTCAAAACTTACACTTCAAGAACTTGTTATAAATATATTGTCAGAAACATATGTAAGAAGAGGTGGAACACATTTCTGAGATAAAAATATTAGGGCTACATGCTCAGTAAAATAATCCTTAAAGTTTTGAATATTTACACCCAAGTCCTTGCAGCTCTAGGACCAGAGAATAGGTAGAACAGTAAAAGAGGTTTTATAGCATAACTGAGAAACAGCTCAAATTAATACTGAAGTTGTTCTTTTATTAGATACTCTCTAAGTGTCAAGTTTTGCAGTATGTAATAAACTGAAATGCAAATGTCATCCAAACAACATCTTGAATAATGAGAAGGTCAGAGAAATGCAATCTTCAAGCTTTAATATTCCCAATGTGAGACTTTTGGGGAATTTGACACATTAGACTTCAGATGTTCTCTGTTCATGACAACATTATCAATGAGGGAGGAAATATTGAAACTGAGTAATACATTATCCTGACAAAGACTGCAAGCAATATGGCATATTTCCCATTCTAATATATCTTGGATTCATTTTGAATGGTGTTAAAATGGCAGAGAGCAAATGAGAATTGGAATCTAAAATAGTTTATTTATATTAAACTGTAGTTAATATATTGTTGATGCTTTTATGTGCCACTGAGTAAAGTACAATTGATAGCAAGGGTATGAACAATATCTCTGAACCCTGCCCTATCTTGAGACAATCACAATCTCTGACATACCTGCTTCCATTGCCGCAGTCACTGTGTCCATCCATCTCATCCAGTGTTTTCTTCCTCTGCACTGACCTTTCACCCTTCCAAGCATGATGTCTCCTCCAAGGACTGGTCCCTCCTTGTAATATGCCCAAAGTATGTGAGATAGAACTTCACAATCCTTGTATCCAAGGAGCAACATGGTTTAACTATCTCGAGAACAGAACTGTTTATTCTCTTAGCACCTCATGTTATGTTCAGTACTCTTCCATCATCACAAGTCTAAGGCATCGATTCTTTTTCTGTTAACCTTAGTCACTGTCCAGTTGTAAATACAGGTGTACCTTAGACTGACATCATTGATCCTTAGCTCTCTGGAGAGGTCCATGAAAGCAGATCTTACCAATGCAACTCGTGTTTTGATTCCCTGACTGCTCATGCCAAAAGAATTGGTTGTGGACTCAAGGAAGATGAAATTGTTAACAACCTCAATCTCTTCTCCATCTATCATGATGTTGTCACTTAGCCCAATGTTGAGAATCTTTGGTTTTTTGATGTTTAGGTGCAATCTATAGTGAAGACTATAGTCCTTCACCTTCTGCAGCAAACACTTCAAGTCCTCAGTTTTAGTGAGCAAGGTTGTGGTCATCTGCATAACACAAGTTGTTGAGGAGTCATCTTCCAATCCTGGTGTCACATTCTTCTTCATAAAGCCTACCCTTCCAAGTGATCTGTTCTGCATATAGATTGAAAAGGATTGGAGAAAGTACACATCCCTGACACACTCCTTTCTTGATTTTTGAACCATGCAGTGTTTCCTTCCTCTGTTCACCCAGCTGTTAGCTGGTTTAGTGATAGGTTTCATGAAAGTTCAATCAAGCATTCTGGGACTCTCATTCTCCTCAATGATAATAAACCAGACAAAAAGATATACATTAATGTGCATGAGCAGCATTTTAAAGATTCTATTCTATGTCATTTCAGACTTACCAGAATTATGAAAATAACATAGAGATTTCTAGTACACTCTTGTTTTAAAATAAAATTTTATTTTATTTTATACCAGTTTACTTACAAAGTTCATATCCTTTGGTTTTCACACAAGATCTTTCCCATTTTCTTTACCCATCCCTCCCTCTACCCATCAAATTGTGCAACTCTATGATTATCCCTTTTCAACCCACTGTCCATTCTCAACACTTTGCCCCCTTCCCCCACCTTGGATCTTCATACATGTTTTACTAGTTATCTATTTCTAAAATAATGGCCTTATACAGTATTTATCCTTATGAGACTGAGTTACTTCACTCAGCATAATGCTCTCCAGTCCACCCCAAGTTAGGTAGTGATTTTCAAAATCCTTGCTCCTGCATGGTATATAATATTCCATCATGTGAATGTACCACATTTCTCAATCTATTCGATTGTGGTTGGACATTTTGACTGTTTCCAAGTTCTTGTGATGGTGAACAATGAGGCTATGGACATTGATGTATAAATCTCTGTGCCTCAGTTCTAATTTTCTTGAGGTATAGTCAAAACAGTGGAATATCTGGGTCATATGGCTTTCTATGTTCAGCTTTTTGAGGAAACACCAAATTGCATTTCAGAGTGTTTATACCATTTTACAATCCCACCAATAGTGCATAAAACTTCCTATCTCTCCACATCTAGTACACTCTTTATCCAGCTTCCTCATATATGAAGGAGAATATGGCATCAGGATAGAAGGAGGACTCATTAACAATGCATGCTATGAAGAGGGCCCACCTGGCTTGCAGAAATTAAAGATAACTTGAGAAATTTTCTGTAAAAGATCAAAGATTACTGCCTTCAATGTGATTTGCAGAAAGCATCAAGAAAGTAAAAATCTTTGTGATGGAACTTTAGACAACAGTTCCATAGATAGAGAAAAAATGGATATGGTCAATTATTTCAAAGATAGACATTACAAAAGATCCAAAGTTGGTGGATCTACAATCAACATCTATGGCAGTAACATTTAAGAAATTAAAAGATATGTTTCATTGGGAAAAATATGCTGCCGCAAGGACCTCTCCAAAGTGCTAAAGACCAAAGATGTGCATTTAAAGCTGAAAGTACACCTAATCAAAGTCATCCTCTTTTCAATTGTTTTACACAATCTGAAAATTGGACAATAAATAAGGGTGACAGAAGAAGAATCAATGTTTTGTAATTATGGTGTAGGAGTGATTGTTGTTGAGTTGGGCAGTAAATCTCAAAAAAAGAAAATTGTCTACCTTCTTAATGTGGAACAGCTAGTAGATTTCCACTATGTCTTTGGGTTGGCAGCATTGCTTTTTATCATTAAGTCACCAGAGCTCCCTGTAGTGTTGGAGAAGAATATTGAATATTCCATGGAAAGCCAAAAAGGAAAAAGCCCAAACAAGTCTATCTTGAAGGAAATACAAGCAGTGTGCTCCTTAGAGGAAAGGATGGTAGAACTTAGTCTCACATACGTTGGGCATATTGTCAGGAGTCACCACCCTTGGAAAGAAACATCGTGTTTAGAAAGGTAGAGGTTCTTCTTAAGAGGGGAAGACTCTTCACAAGATGGATTGGCATAATACTGTAACAAAGAGACTATGAGGATGATGCAGGATAAGACAAGGTTTTGATGTATTATTCATAGAATCACAATGAATCGTAGTTAACTTGACAATACTTAACAATACACCATAAAATATTTATTGTAACAAAAACATAAATTTTGATACAATGCTATTTATTAGAGTTAATTGGATTTTATTTATTTTACCATTAATATTTTTTTCTGTGCTCTGATGCACTTCAAGACACAGTTGTCAAATTCCCTTATTTGTCTGCAGTCTATACTAGTTATGCATTGTGTTTCAAAATCTTAAATTGGATTTGAAAGAGAATTGGTACATTTGAGAGAACTGGTATGATATTTTTCAGAATATCTTTTTCAACTTGTCTTTAGATGATTTATTCTCATGAATGGCATGAGATTGTGAATTATAAGAGAAGAGGGAAGATGGCAGGGAGGGGTTTTTTTCCTCCTAAATATATTTAATATCAAGGAACAATGACATTAACTGTTATTACTGATAATATGAACAAGGAAGATTGCTTGAAGAAAGGGTGCTCAGTGATAAAGATCTGACTGCCAATCCACAGGCGTATGGATTGAAACCACCAGCTGCTCTATGGAAGAAAGATGGGCAGTCTTCTCCCATGAGATTTATAGCCTCTAAAATATACTGAAGGGTCAGTTATGAGTAGATTCTATCTCCATGGCATATAACAACAACACTTGATGAAATGAGCATTTTCCCAAATTTTCCATTGTAAAGTTACTATTTTTATCTTTGTAATAATTAGTAATTATTAGTAATAATTAGTAATTAGTATTGTGTAGAGAGCTGGAGTCAGAAAATCAAAAGGGCTGGACTCCATCAGCATTTCTTAAGCTGAAGGAGTCGAAAAACAAATTTAAGCCACAGGTGGCAATACTTAAGGATAGTTTGAGTAGAATGTTGAATGATCCAGGAAGTATCAAGAGAAGATGGAAGGAGTACACAGAGTCACTGTATCAGAAGGAATTGGCTGACACAGGAATTTCATGAAATAACATATGAGCAAGAACCTATGGTGATGAAGGAGGAAGTTCAAGTTGCTATGAAGGAATTGGCAAAAAACAAGGCTCCAGGAGTTGACTGCATACCAATTGATTTATTTCAACAATCAGGCACTGCCCTGGATGTGCTCACTAGGTTGTGCCAGGAAATCTGGAGGACATCCAGCTGGCCAACTGACTGGAAAAGATCGATATTTGTTCCCATTCCAAAGAAAGGTGACCAACAGAGTGTGGAAATTATTGAACACTATCATTGATATCACATGCAAGCAAGATTCTGCTGAAAATTATCCAAAAGCATTTGGAACAATATGTTAATAGAGAACTGCCATATGTGCAGGCTGGATTTAGTAGAGGTCGTGGTACTAGGGATATGATAGCTAATGTAAGATGGATCATGGCAGAAAGCAGAGAATACCAGAAGAATGTCTATCTGTCCTTCATTGACTATGCAAAGGCTTTTGACTGTGTGGATCACAACAAGCTGTGGCTGACTCTGAGAAGAATGGGAATCCCAGAACATTTGATCATGCTAATGCGAAACCTATACTTGGATCAAGAGGCAGGTGTCAGAACAGAGCAGGGAGACACTGGATGGTTCAAAATCAAGTAAGGGGTCCGTCAGGGATGTATTTTGTCTCCATGCCTTTTCAATCTGTATGCAGAACAGATCATCCTAGAAGCTGGGCTATATGAGGAGGAATGTGGCATTGGTATTGGTGGAAGAATCATCAACAACCTGTGTTATGCGGATGACACAATCCTGCTAGCTTAAACTGAGGAGGACCTGAAGTGCTTGCTGCAGAAGGTCAAGGACTGAAGTCTTCAATATGGAATGAAGTTCAATATCAAGAAAGCAAAGATTCTCACCTCTGGGCCAATTGGCATCATCAATATGGACAGTGAAGAGATTGAGATAGCTAACAGTTTTAGTTTGCTTGGTCAGCACTCTTGGTAACAGCAGCCAGGAAATCAGGAGACTAATTGCATTGAGAAAGTCAGCTGTGAGGGACCTCTCAAGCGTACTTTAGTGCAACAACGTCAGGCTGGAGACTAAGGTGCGCCTGATCCGGGCTATAGTCGTCGCAATTACGTGCTATGCATCAGAGAGTTGGACAGTGAATACAGATGATAGAAAGAGAATTGATGCCTTTGAGCTGTGGTGCTGGAGAAGAGTGTTGAATATACCATGGACTACTAGGAGAACAAACAGGTTTTTCCTATAGAAGATGAAGCCGGAATGCTCCTTAGAGTCAAGGATTCTGAAGTTTTGTCTGACATACTTTGGGCATGTTGCAAGGAGGGTCTGGTCCTTGGAGAGGGACATCATGTTTGGGAGAGTGGAGGGACGGTGCAGGAGAGGAAGACCCTTGGTGAGATGGATCGACTCTGTGAGTGGAGTGGTGGGAATGAATGTGTTTGAAACAGTGAGATTGGTACAGGCTAGAATGGCGTTTAGGGCTGTTGTACACAGGGTTGCTATGAGTCGCAAATGACTCAATGGCACATAACAACAACAACAACAACAATGCAATAATTAGTAGTTAAAAATTCACTTGCCAAAGAAGCATCCATAATTGAGTTTGTAATGGTTATTTTCTATATCATTCAATCTTTATATATTTACTCATTGAAATCTATCTGTAAGTAAAATTTATTGCATATCATCTTTGTGTTCACCTATTCAGATATTCATCAGTGTATTTTTCTGTATTTATTTTATACTTCGTATCATAGTAAAATAATTTTGTTATTTTATTTCTCAAGTTGTGCTGATTATGACCACTGTATGCTCTTTTACATTGACATTATTGCCCTTTCAAAAGACAGGCATTCTAGGAGTTACAGATGAGATGCATTCCTAAATACATATTAAATATAACTTATAGTTGAGTCACAACCTATGGTTTTTCTACTTAGCTTTACTTTTGTGAACAAAAAGGCTTGAAGGTTGTTTTATTCCTCAATAATTTAAAAACTGCTCATGCAACAAGTGTAGGTGAATATGATAAAGAATTTGCTATGAGTAAGGGTTGGTTCAATGATTTCAAAATGAAGGCAAACTTAGATAACATAAAAAGCAAGATTCAGTTGTTTATAAGTCAGACATTTGTAACCTGTGGCCTGCTATACTTTCAGTATGTAACCACCATCTCTTTTGAGTCCTTTCCAAATCTGACATCATGGTAGATTCTAGGCTCATTTAATATTGCCTCTGTTGTAGGCTCCTTCTTTTCTGTTTCCCTAGTTCTAACTCTGGAATACCTCACTGTAATATTTGGAACAAAGAACTACAAACTGTGTGTACTCACTGATAAAGCTGTGTCACCTCTTTTTCAACCTTGCTAGTAGATATAACTAGAAAACATACATTGTTGTTGTTGTTGTTGCTTTTAAGTACTATCGAGTTGATTATGTCTCATAATGACCTTTAAACACAGATTGAAATCTTGCCCTATCTATGCCATTGTCATGATTTCTGCCAGGTTCAAGATCATTGTTGTAGTCATGGTTATAATTAATTTTGTTGGAGGTTTTTCTCTCTTTCACTGATGCTCTGTTTTCCCCAGTATGATGTCTTTTTTTCCAAGGACTGGCCTCTCCTGACAATATACCCTAATTGCATGAGAAAATGTTTCACTATCTTGTTTCTAAGGAACATCCTGGTTGCATTTTCTCTAAAACGGATTTATTTGTTGTTTTGACACTCTGTGGTATGTTTAATACTCTTTACCAAAACCTCAATTTAAAGGCATTGATTCTTCTTTGGTCTTCCTTTTTCATGGTTCAATTTCCAGATGAATAAGAAATAACTGAAAATATCCTCCTTGGGTCAGCTATACCTTAGTAATTAAACTAACATACTTGTTGCTTAACATTTTAAAAAGATCTTTGATAGTAGACTTGCCCAACTTAGTAGATCTTTTGATTTATTAACTGCTGCTACCATGGGTGTTGATTATGAATGCAAGTAAAATAAAATGACTGACAACTTCAAACTATCATGATGTTGCCTATTGGTCCAGGGGTGAACACTTTCGTTTTCTTGATGTTGGGATATTATCTATATTGAAAGTTGTCATCATTTATCTTCTTCAGTAAATACGTCAAGTCTTCACTTTCTGCAAGCTAAGTTATGTCATCTATATAATATAGGTTGTTGAGTCTTCTCTCAATCTTGATTCCACATTCATTTTCATAAAGAAAACACATGAATATACTAACACATACATGCACACTCATCACACACACAAATTGATAAAATGCATTCTTTACTTAAAGAGAATTTCTTTTCTATGCATATTTTAGCTCTGCAAGACTAATGAGTAAGAAGTTGTTATGCCAACCCAAAGACAGATGGTTCAAATCTACCAGTTGCTCTACAGGAGAAAGATGAGTGAACAGTCTCCTCTTGTGTGATTTACGTCATCTGAACAACCTCCTGGAGGGTCAGGGAGGAGTTAGTTTTGGCTAGAAAGTGCAAAACTACAACCACCACCACCACATATTTTTATTTAACAATATATATCTATATTGATACATCTCTTTAATAGTAACTCTTTTCTTTCACTTGTCAAACCTGTTAAAATTTTGTAATTTTGTCTTTCCAAAGATTGGCATATACATGAATCACATAGCCTATGTCTTTATGTCTGGCTTCTTTCACTTAGAAAAATCAATCTCAGATTAATCTGTATTTTTACATTTAAAAAAAGTCTATCTCTTTTGGTTGTTGAATGGCATATCCACCTAGTGGATATACTACACATTCCTTCCTCCTAAGTAGAGGGGAAGGTTTTCAATAGAAAGGGTTTGGCTTCATTTGCATTGAATTCTTTTTGTGATTTACTTTCTGATAATTTTCAATAAAGATACAGGGAAGCTGGAATCTGGCCCTTCAGTTGATGAAACTGCTGACCCCCTGTCTTTATCTCTCTGTTTTATCTCATTCTTGGCTGGCTGTCTCATTATTAACAATTATAAGAATACTTTACCCTCAGTCTGAAACACTAACTGACGGCTGTTGAATTAGTTTCTAATATGGGACAATTATTAGTAAAGCTGCTATTCAATTGAATCATATTTGGATCCATATTTCTTAAGTATCTATTTTTGTTGTGATGGAAAAATCAAACTAAAAGTATTTTTAAGGGAAAGATAAAGCTATTTTTCTTTTCATCTATTAAAACGTGATTATTAATTGGTTTCAGAATGCTTTATCAATATTTAAGGACATTATGCATAATATTCATAAATGTTATGATGAAGCAATTTAAGGATAAATTTTTATTTGATCCTTTGTGGTTACCTTTAATTTTCTCAAGGAATATTGAACGTGATGTAAAACCTATTTTTAATATTATTTTTGTCTATGTTTCATTATCTTTAATATTAGTAATTAGCTTTTTATGACAGGACAACTGTATGAAAATTTAAATTCTTTACAAAACTCGCAATTAGTATTAAAAGTAGTTCAGACTCCTTGTGTGCATTTAAACTAAATATCTCAAGTGTTTAAATTATATTAAAAAAACCCATTCAGTTGCAATTCTCCAAACTATCTTGAGAACAGACAGATAAGCTTTGTCTTTAAAAACTGAGCCACTGTCAACCCTTTTTCTCCTAAACTGTATTCCAGAAAATAGAAATGATTCTTTTTAATAGCTAGTTACTGCTTTATAATAGAACTCTTTTAATAACTTTAGTGAACTGATTGGATGGTTACCAGAGCAGGGACTAAGAAAAAAGATAATTTTAATAATCCTTCTTTTATCTATACATGCTGGTGCTTTTGATCCTTTAATGAAAATTTTAATCCATCACCATTAAAATAAGTAAAACAAATGTCTTTTGTCAAAAACTAGTTTTTCTTCAGTTCAATTAAACTTCAGTAGAACTTTTATGCATGAAGACATATGGAAAAGATAAATAAATCCTGTATTTTTTTCACCAACTTTTAGTTCTTCCTATAACTAGCAGCTTTTGCTTTGTGTTTTGTTGTTGATATTGTTTTTTAAGTAACAGCAAAAAGTTCTAACAAATTTTATGAGGATTTGAAATATTTTAATTGTTAAAAACTTGCCTACATATATTTTCTATTTCAATTAATAATATTATGTCTATTTTGTTAAGCATAAACTTGAAGTAACACAGTTTTTAGCTTATGTTGTTTATACTGTGTGCCAATAAGTCAGAGTCAACCCTTAGCTGACCCTCCAGTGGGTTTTCAGGGGCAGTACATTGCATGGGAGGAGAATGCCCATTCTTCTCCCATAGAACAGCTGATTCAAACCTCATGCCTTTACAATTACAGCATAGCTTCTTTCCACTAGACCAAGAGAGCTCCCTAGATCTTTTTGATACATATAAAGGGAAATAAAATTATTCTATATAACTAACAGACTGTTGTTAGATGCCACTGGTTTAGTTCTCTTAACAAACTTGGGTACAACAGAAGAAAACCCTGCCGAATCCTGAGCCATCTTCAGCACCACTGTGCTTAGTGAATATTAAGTGATTTCTAATTTATGTCATATTCAAATTGTTCTTTTTGTTAAGTGTCATTGACTCAAGTACAAGTCATAGTGACTCTATGAGTAGCCAACAAAACCCTGCCTTTAATTAACAAAATATTTCCAAAATTCTTTAGGGAGTCTGTCAATATTTGTAGTGCTAACTCTCTTATCATTGTTACACAATAACTGAGAACAATAAAGATAAAAGATAAATTTGGTACTTCTGCATTGAAGTAAATTTCTCAAAATATATACTGACTTTCCAAATGTTCTTAACATTTCATAATATTATTTTTAAATGACATACAATAGGGAGCTCTGGTGGCCAAGTAGTAAGAAACTGTGCTGCAATACCAAAAACACATCATTCAAATCCACCAATTACTCCATGGGAGAAGGCTGGGCAATCTCCTTCCATGAAATTGATTGTTTCTGAAAACCCAATGGAGGTTCGCTATGGGTCAGTTTTGACTCAAACTCACACAACAGCAACAATATATTAATAAGTACTGTAAAGTATATAATTTTATCTTTCTTGCTTCATTTTCTTCTTTAACCTCAGGGTTCTGAGTGTGTTTTATATTCTTTTCTCCTTGTTTAATTGCAGTGTGTGACAATCACTGTCATTTCAATTGCGATTGTTATAATTGTCATAATCACATTGTTGCCACAATTATGAACTTTCCTTGAAAGGTCCTTGTCAGAAGCATTTTGGATCTTCTAGTCTTACCCCAAATAATTTATAACTTTAAGTGTTCTCATTCTTTCCAGCTTAAAACTTTAGGTCCATTTTATTGATAACTGGCAGATATGATCCTAGATTTTTATGTTCTTTCTCTGTTATCCTCTCAACTTTATATCTTCCAAAGCTATATTTTCTTATTTTTAAGATTTTTAAGCTTCCATCTTTCAACATAAAAATATATGATTCTCCTTTTTGAGGATGAAGATCATAATTTTAAGCTCTTTTTTTTTTAATTTCTGAAGTTTCAACAAATGAGAGAATTTAATCTTTTCTCACTAATAGGCCTGCCAGTGTGAGTGGTTAGATTTTCACTATTATTGTACATTGATTTTACATGATTGGGTTACTTTCTTAAAAAAAAAAAGGAAATATTATGGCATGGTTAAACTTGAAAACAAAATATTATAAATTCATGAAACCCAGCTTAATTCTCTTTTCAATTAATCATTTCTTTTTATCTTTAATTTTCAAGTCTTTGCCATTTGATTTTCAATCTTAGATTCAACGTATTATGGTAAAATTTCCTTTTTGATTTTACATTCTCTTGTAAACACACATTAAAATTCATAGTCACTATTCCTGATACCTCAGAGGAAAAAGCAATGAACAAAATAACAACACTGTGTGGATCACAACAAATTCTGTCTAAACTTGAGAAAAATGAGAATCCCAGAACACCTGATTATGCTCATGCAAAATCTTTACTTGAACCAGGAGGCAGTGGTGAGAACAGATCAAGGAAACACTGAATAGTTCAAATTCAGGAAAGGAGTGCATCAGGGATGCATCCTGTCTCTCTGCTATATCAACCTGTCTATAAGGAGGAATGTGGAATCAGGATTGGAGAAAGACTCATCAACAACTTGTGTTATGCAGATGACACAATCTTGTTGGGTGAAACTAAGGGGGACCTGACATATTTGCTGCAGAGAGTCAAGTACTATAGTCCAAAATATAGATTGAAGCTCAATATCAAGAAAACAAAGATTTGCACCACTGGGCCAATTGACAGCATCATGATAGATGGAGAAGAGACTGGGATTGTTAACAATTTCAGTTTTCATTGGTTCCACAATCAATATTCATGACACTAGCAGAGAGGAAATCAAAAGACCAATTGCATTAGGAAAATCTGCTGTCAGGGACCTCTTCAGAGTACTAAAAAGCATTGATGTCAGTATAAAGATTAATGTGAACCTGATCCAGGTCACAGTATTCATAATTAACTGTTAATGCATCAGAGAACTAGACAATGGCCAAAAAGGAGAGAAGAATTAATGCCTTTGAACTGTGGTGCTGGAGAAGAGTATTGAACATACCATGGACTGCCAAGTGAGTGAACAGGCCTATCCTAGAGATTGTGAAACCAAGCTGTTCTTTTGGTGTTTTGCCAGAAGGGACTAATCCTTGGAGAAGGACATCATTCTTGGAAGATTGGAGGAACAACACAGAGGAGGAAAGCATTATGCTGAGTGAAATATTTCATTCACAAAAAACCAAATACTACACAGGACTATAAAAATAATATGTGCATGAGGGAGGGGAGAGCTGGGAAAGAATGAATAGATAATGAACGTAACACTGGAATGGAAGAATCCAGGGACTATCTGAAGAAAATGGTTGTTTAGACAATATGTATATGGCAACTGACAGTCTGAAATAAACATGCATTACAAAGTGAATTAGGGCAGTGGAGAGAGAAAAATATTTATCAATGAATGAATGAAAGACCAATCTTTCTGTAAAGTTTCACTAAAATCTCCATTTAAAAATGATAATTCTTGTTTTGCATCTCCTGCCATAGATTCCATTTACTACTTCTATCTTGCTACTACCTTAAAGCACATGAACTTGTCTTAGTCGTCATGTCTGTTGAAAAATGAATAGCAATGTCGTCTTTCAAAGTAAATCACAATGCACAGAGATTCTTGAATCTGAAACCTAATTTGTCACCTAGACATGTAGAGCTCTTTCAACTAGTGTTTTCTTATTTATCTTTTTGCTTTCCCCCCTTGTCCCTTCCTCAGAGTGGAGTGAGAACCGGGTATATTTAATTTAGAATGTATTTTATTCCAAATGTAACTTTCAATAATTGATATGCACAAAACTGTATTGTATTAGCAAACAAAAGAAACCAAATGCATTGCCATTGAGTCATAGCTACCCTTTAAAACAGAGTTTGTTGCTGTTATGTATCATCAAGACAGAGATAACCCAGAGCTCACCCTCTATAGGTTTTCAGAGGCAGTAAACTATATGGGAGGTGATTGTCCATCCTTATCCTAAAGAGTAGCTGGTGGGTTCAAACCCCAAGCCTTCAAGTTGCAAGATAGCTTCTTACCACTTGGCCACCAAAGCAGAAATGTCCAACAGGATTCTGAGGATGCCTGAGAGGGCAGATGGCCTCACCTTTGCCCAGTAGAGTAGCTGGTAGGTTCAAACCATCAAGCTCTCACCAGCCACAAACACCTGGCTCACTATACCATCAGGACCTGAGTCGGAACCTATTCACAGTTAACTCTCCAGCAGGTTTTTGGAGGCTGTAAATCACATGGGAGGAGAGCCTCCGTCCTTCTTTCCCTGACATTCTAACCCCCAGAGAAGAAGAAACCCCTTTAGGTTAGCAGCACAACTCTGTGCTGACCCGGCCACCAGTTTTGTCATAACCAAATGTGCGATAATGTAATCTCCTTTTGTAAACAAGACAAACAAAACAGTAAAATCCAATGATAAATGTATATTAAAGTAGCAAAGACAGTCATATTTGACTGTAGTTTGACCTTTTACCCTGGAGTTACATCTTCAGTTTTAGATTTGGAAAAAGAAATCAAAGGCATTTAGGAGAATCAGGGCTGGTTTCAGCTGACAGATACATAGTCCCGTCTCCTTGTTCAAATCTGGATAACTACTGAGTCGTCCCTCTTCATTCATTCAATCTTCATATCTTTAGTTTTCTCTCTTCTATTTATTCCACGTTAAATTAAAGATATAGCTAGCACATTGAGAAAAGAATATTTCCTGACCAAAGGCTCTTCTATGTTTTCCTATAAAACAGTACCCACAATTATATGCAAGTTATTAACATACAGTGTTAAAGATTCAATATGTTGCTTTACGCAAATGTGTGAATGTAAGAGGAAGTACTATGTTTCTTGTAATTAAGAGTGGAGAATAGCAATAACAAAACAAAAAAAAATCTGATAGCATGTAATCAAGTGTTGGAGAATTTCATTTAAAAGGCAAAAAAGCAACAAGAAATTGTGACTAGAAAGAGTTCTTATTCATTCAGAATGGTAGTGCTAAGGTACTTTATTGCTTTATGAGCTGACTGTTTAGAAAACACAAAACTTCAAGCTAACCCTAAAGACTAATTTCCCAAGACTGTTAAAAATAAAGTAAAAATATTTCATTCATCATAAATAATAAAACAGAGCAGCTAAAAAATCACTTTACAAGCAATTTGTATTCATTTAATGCATGTTATTGTTATGTACCATCGAGTCAGAACTGAACCACAGTGCAGCTGGTTGGTTTTGAACCCTGAGCCTAGGCGATATGGAGCAACTCCTTTCCATTAGGCCATAACAGGTATTTATTTGATTAGGGCGCTGAGTGGTACAAGTACTTTATGATTGGCAGCTAACCTAAGAGTTGGCAGTTCGAATCCTCTCTGTTCCATCACAGGAAAAAGACTTGACAATTGTTTTCCATTAAAAAAAGAAAGTACATAAACTCTGAAAGCAGTTCACTATGACTCATGACTCATGCATGACTCAGATTGACTTGATACCACTAACGGATTATTCCTTTGATAATATGGAGCTTATGTACTTCAAGCCCCTTTGGTTTCTATCATTATTCTGCAATATTTGGGTGGTTCATAGGATCACTCTGTGTCATGTTCGACTCAAAGGCAGTCAACAACTTTCTATTTCCTTTATACTCTTACTTCATCCCATTTCCCAGGACAGAGGCTTTTCTTTACATTAGAGTGCTCATTTTAAAAATCAGGTTTCATGTGTCTTTGTGCTATTTCTGGTTTTGATATACTTCTAGGGAAGAAAAATTATGAAAGTCTTCTATGAAAAATTAGAAAACTATCACTGACAGGCCAGGGTTACATTTTGGACTCTAAGTCCCATTTTGATATTTAGAACATAATACCCAGAAGACTGTCATTTAGGAGAATGCTGGCACTATTTTTTTACCTATAAAGCAGAACACTCACCAAGTGGAACTGATGCTTTTGGAGCTGCAAAAATATGCCTCTGAAAAGATATATCAGCAAAGTACAGTTACACTGCCAGCAGTTTTCACCCTCTGTGCTAAGCACTGAATTGCTTTTTTATGCTTTGTTTCCCTCCCAATACTGTGGGCATTGATGGCATAAAGCTTATTATTTTAAAGCACCATCAACATGAAATTGGCAGGTGACTTTTTCTAAAAGGAGATTTAGTCACGGGCTTTATGATAGTCCTTAGCAAGCGAGATTGCTGTATTTACTGAACATGGAAAGATTTACTCTATTTACAGATTCTTCATCAAACATTGGATTTTTTTCAAATGGAACTTTTTTGGTTTCAATTATTGAATTGAAATCCCATTTTCTCTTTCTTTCTTTCTTTCTCTGTTTGGTGAGAGAACAAGCCTAAAGGCATAAAGCAGCCAGCTGTGATTAAAAAGAAATCACAAAATAGAATTCAAAATACAAGTTTTCAACACTATGTGCACATCATAAAATATGCTATCCCCAAAGCAAGCTGTCAAAATCAATAACAAACTATGCGCTTCTTGAATCCATTTTGAATGTTAGTTTAGGATATTGAAAATAATTACTTGTTATCTTTGAAAACAACTCAAATCGTAACTCATATTTACTTTTTATACACAAGGAAAGTGACTTAGAGTTCTGCAGAAAAACAGAACCAAGAGGCGATCAGAGGTGCCATCAAAAGACAAGCAAATACATACACACACAGATTAGATAAAAAAAGAGACGATAACATTGAAATCCATAGGACAGGCTGTCAGTCTTGAAACTCTGGCGGGATTTGTATGTGATCATCTTGAGGCAGAATTCCTTCTTCTCTGGCAAATCACAGTTTTTGCTTTTAAGGCTTTCAAATGATTGGATGAAATCCACTTATGGTATATTGTATAATATTCTCATTACAATCATCAGCACCTAAATATTGCTCATATCTTCAAAATAACTACAGAGCAACATCTAGACTAGTGCTTTTATAAACAGTAGATTATCACAGCCCAGCCAATTTGACACACAAAATTAAAAATTTCAAGAACTACAAGGTACACTGAAGGCATTGTCAAAAAATAAAGCCCCAGATATACCAAATAAGATATTTCAGTAGACAGATACTGTCATCTATGCAAAGAAATTTAGAAGAAGCTACCTGGCCAACCAAATGGATGAAATCCTTATTTGTCTCCTTTCAGAAAAATGATCTAATAGAATGAAGACTTTAACAAACAATATAATTTATATTACATACACATGAAAGCTGAATGAAGAATGTTCAAAAATGGCTAGACATCAACAGGGTATTGCCAGAAATCCAGGCCTGATTCAGAAAAGGCCTTGGAATGATATTTGTTTTTAGGTACCATTAAGTCACACTTATTGCTGACCCTCCAGTAGATTTTCAGGGGCTGTAAATCACACAGAGGAGATTGTTCATCTTTCTCACTCTGTAACTGGTGAATTTTAGCTGTTTGCCTTTGAATTGGCAGTGGAATTCATTACCATTAAGTCACTAGAGCTTCTTTGGAATAAAATATATCTTTGCTAAAGTCAGATAGATCTTGACTGAAAAACAGAGACTAGCAGAACTATTTTTTTGTGTTTCACTGCTGTGTAAAGACATTTAACTTTGTATATCAGAATAAATTATGGTTAACACTGAGAAGAATGGGAATACCAGAACACTCAATAGTGCTCATGCAAACTCTATGAATACAGCAAGAGATAATTGTTCAAACAAAACAGGAGGACATGGCATGGTTTAAAATTAGAAAAAGTGTGCATCAGGGATATATCTTTTCTCTACATATATTCAATATATATGGTGAACAAATGATTCAAGAAACTGGTTTATATGAAATAGAAAATGGATTATCTGGCATCAGGTTTGTTGGAAGACTCATCAATTGTTTAGGATATGACTGCAGAAAATAAGACACAATGTTTATATTTTCATGAAGCTCAAAGAGTATATTGTTCAGTATTGATTAAATTTCAACATAAATAAAAGAAAACCCTCACAAATGGGCCAATAGACAATATCATGATAAATGCAGAAAAGATTGGAGTTGTCAAAGATTTCATTTTACTTGGTACCAAAACAGACTTCTATAAAAGGAAAACTTAATAAAAGTGCTGAAGAAATTAGCTTGGGAGTAAATCTATTGGCAAGGATCTCTTTAAAGATACCAAAGATACTAAAGAGCAAGGATGTCACATCAAAGATTAAAGTGTATCATGCCCCAAATATGGCATTTTCAATTGTTTCATGTGAAAATTGAGTAAAGAAGACCAATGAATAATCAATAACTCTGACTCATGGTACAGTAACGGTTATTTAATACACCATGGACTACCTAAGAACAGGTAATTCTGCCTTGGAGGGAGTCCTCCTGGAGAAGGAACAATGTTTTACATGCTATGAGTACGTTATCTGGAGAGACCACCCCGGGGACGAGCATATCATGCTAGCATTGCTGAGTCATTGCCATCCTGACACCCCATATCAACAAGTGCCTGAGTACCAGGAGCTCAGGCAGCATAGCCCAGAGGGAGTTGCTCTACTAACACAAAAACGACCCCTCACTGGTGATTCAAATCCACCTGCCAAACCACAGGAGAAATCGGGCCAATCTTCTCTTAGGCAATTGATAGTCATTTGAAAAAAAATTCTCTGGAGAGTCAGTTAACTAGGAGAGGATTGACAATTTATCTTAAAAATGTTGAGTCTACTTATAAAAGAACAATGAATATTTTTTTTCTTGCTTTCAATTGAGCTTAGGGTATAAGGAGCTGCAGTCATCTGGCAGCACTTTGGGAGAACTATGAACAGTCACCTCTTGTAATTATTCACAGCTTTAGAAACTCGAGAGAGGATTTCTATAAATCAGACTAGACTGTATGGCATTGAGTTTCATTTTTAGGTTTTGTAGTGTTTTAGAAACCTTCTTAGGTATTTTTATTACCTTGCTTTTTATTTTCTTAGGAGTATCTCTAGTGCTTTTTCATAAATAGTATGGATTTGAGAATAATTTATTTTTTGTCACTTTTTTATGAATCAGAAAAGGAAAACAGGAATCTATGGTAAGTTTTGTCAAAATAATTTTTAGCCACCAGAGCTCCTTGTATATAGAAAAATAGAAAAGTAAGCAATATGCAGTTGAGATAGGACACAATAATGTTCACTGAAGTGTTTCTTGCAATTGTAGCCAAAATCAGAAATTAATTAAAGTATACTTTGTGGGGTATAGAGCACATCTGCTTCAATGATCCCTTTGCACTGATCCAAAGAGTCCCTAAAATAATAACTATTTTCAATCTCTAAATGAGATGATACACAGTAAGTCTTGAAGTTATAATATTATTTTTCAGCTAGTTTTGGGGGTATATTTTATATGTATTACCTCAAACTATCTAGTGAATCTGAAGGCAACCACAGCTTTACTTTCCAATGTGTCTGAGACACTGCTCATATTATTCTTGCCATATTACCAATGGACATTCACTAACCAGATGCAGAATTCAAAGAGAGACAAGGTGAAGCTTTTAAGTGTCATACATTTTACTTATTCTATACAGAACAGAACAAATAAAAATATTTAGAATAATTGACACCCTTGCTGATATTGTGTATGATTTCTTTGCTGAATGGCACATTGACATGGCATACAGAAACAGTAGATTCAAATACACTGGAACTTTTCATTTGTCCATTTGTCCTCTGGCAGAAGGTCAAAGATTGTAGTCTTCAATATAGATTAAAGCTCAACATTCAAGAAGATAAAGATTCTCACCACTAGTCCAATAGGTAGCATCATGATAGATGAAGAAAAGATTAAGGGTGTTAACAGTTACAATTTGCGTGGCTCCACAGACAACACGCTTGACACTCGCAATCAGGAAATCAAAAGACAAATTGTGCTGTAAAAATCTATTGTCAGGGACCTCTCCAGAGTACTGAAAAGCAATGATGTCAGTCTAGAGACTAAGGTGTGCCTGATCCAGGCATGGTCTTCACAACTACTTGCTATACATCAGGGAGGTGGGCAATGACTAAGGATGGTAGAAGAAGAATCTATGCCTTTGAGTTATGGTGCTGGAGAAGAGTCTTGAACATACCATGGACCACCAAGAAAACAAATAGGTGTGTTTTTTGGAGAGAGTGAAACAAGTTTCTCCTTGGAGGTTACGATTTTGAAGCTTCATCTCACACACTTTGGGCACATGAGCAGGAAGGATCTATCCTTGGGGAAGGACATCATGCTTGGAAGGGTGGAGGGACAGCACAGGAGAGGAAAATAAGATGGATTAATACAGCAATTGTGGCAATGAGGAGTAGGTGTGGTGGAGTCAGTGAGACTGGCTCAGGACAAAGCAGGCTTCAGAGCTATTGTACATACAGTCACTGTGAGTTGCAGGTGACTCAAGAGCACACAACAAGAACAGCAACAACAACATATAAACGAGATTTTTAATTAAAATATTCTATATTCTAAAATTGAGGAGACAAGGGGCATGATTCATTGAAATGACAAAGGGGGCAATTATATTTCCACATTTTCATTCCTAGGATCCTTTTGTTGTTGTTGTTTGGTATGTGATAGCATACAGAGGCAATTGCTTTAACTTCTTGGAGAATAGCGCTAAGAAATTGCAATGTCAGAGTCAGAAGCAAGGTGGTGGAATTGTATACCAATGAAGGAATTTTTTTTCCTTTTTCTTTTTGGAGAGGGGAGCGAACTGGTAGGAAGGGTTGGGCAGTGAGAAAAGTGTGGCAATGAATGAATAGAAATCCAAAATCTCTGTAAATGTTTATTAGAATTAATTTTTAAAAATTTAAAAAAAAGAAGCAATGTGGTATTTTACCTAAGTCATTAGTAATTAATTTCTATGTTTTATGAAGCTGACAGTTTCAAGACAATGGATAATATGCTAGAACCAGTAGTATTTGTGTCCATTGCCACATGCCTATGTAAAACATTTTATCTATAATATTATATAAAATCTCATGTTAGTATATGGTCTTCAAAAGTCATTGCTTATAAATTGGTGAGTCTGAAAACCACTGAGTAGTGTTGTTTGTGAAAGCACCATGTACTCCATGTCTAGTAAATTCCAACAAAAATAAATTCCTTTTCATTTAGAATAAAAGAGTTTTCAACTTGCCACCAAATGACTTTGAGGTCTTCAACTGTGAAGTTATCATAACAAATCCTTGGCTTTGGTTTCTATTGCTGAAGAAGCAGACATTCAATAAAGATAAATGCTACAACTGCTTTAATGAAAGGGAGAAAAATTATTTCACTTCCTTTACAGTCCTTCCTATCTTTCCTTGATTTTAGCAGTTCATTTCATCAGTTTGGGCACTTCATCTTTTATTAACATACACTTTATTTGCACTATTGTTTTATCTGGAAGGTTTACAATGGGATAATTTTTCCCCTGGAATTTGCAATTTGTGTCTTCTCTTTTTCCAATCAGAGTTATTAATGTTGTTGATTTTTTTCAGGAGCCCTCTGGTGGTGCTGCTCAAGCAAAGGCCTCAGATCTCTAGAGATTCAAATTCATCAGCCTCTCCATGGAAGAAAAATGGGAAGTCTCTTTCTAATGTGATTTGTAGCCTCAGAAACTCAATGCAAAGTTTCTTTGAGTCAAAATTAAACTCTCAGGTTTTTTAAATTGAAGACTGAAGGTTGGAATCCACCAGCTACTCCACAGAAGAAAGAGCTGGCATTCTATTTTCACAAAGACATACAGCCTTGGAAACTCTAAGATACAAGTCTACTGTGTCCTCTCAACATCATATGGCGCTGCATTGAATGGAGCAATTGGAAGACTGATATATTCAAAGAAACAACTTTAACTTAACTTCTTTTAATTCTTTTTCAGTAGTCATATTCTTTGATTTATGTTCTTATTTTTTCCCCTCTACTTCCTTCTGCTTGTTTTGGACTTAATTTCCTTTCTAA
>NW_006399933.1:374951-379502 GCF_000299155.1 Elephantulus edwardii | reverse complement strand
TACCGTCAAATCAGATCTGACTGGTACAGGAGGAGATTGTCCCTCCTTTCCCGGCAGAGCATCTGGTGGATTTGAACCGTGCGCCTCTGGGATTGTAGTTGCAGCTCCTTACCACTAAGCCACCAGAGCTCCCCTTCAATGTGTTTTTTTTATTTAATAGTTTTAAGGGGTCCTGGTGGCATAGTAACTTTCATGTTGCAGTGGTAATCAAAGGACTGGCAGTTCTAACACACCAGCTAGTTTGTAGGAGAAAGGCAAACAGTCTCTTTTTGTAAAGACTTAACAGCCTTGAGTCTCAAAAACCCAATAGCGTGTTTTCATGAGTTCCATGTGCAGAACTGTGCTTGGTATGTTGTGTTTCTTGTAGTTATAAAGATGGTTTGATAGAAGTTTAGCACCATGCTATTTTGTATGTTTTATGATTTTCTTTTCTTTCTTTTCCTCAATAATTATTTTGATTTTCAATTCAAACTCAATGTTTTAAGAGTTGGGTTTTGTTTGTTTGTTTGTTTTTAGTGGCTCCCCTTCTATTTATTTCTTTAATCTAAAAAATATCTTCAAGTAATTTTTCTTCACTTACAGTGTAAGAAATTCATAATATGCTTTTAAGTCTTCCCTTGCAACCTTTGTGCTATTCTTATTACACATTTAATTATAGTATGCTCTGAATATTCAATACATTGTAACTATTTTTGTTTTAGTGAGTCAATTATCTTTTAGTGCAATTAAAATTAAGGACAAAAAGGAAATATATAGTTACCTCCATTAAGTCTATTTCTAGCATCTTTTCTTTCTTTGTGTAGATCCAAATTTTATCTGTTACCGAATATCCACTGTCTAAAAGCTTTCAGTAATATTTCCTGATGTTGACATCTAGTAGCAAGAAAATCCTCAGCTCCTCTTTATCAATGAAAAAATCAACTGCAGTGTTTGCCTTTGTTTCTCTGCATTTGATGCATCTTTCTTTTGTGATTGCCTTTATGATTGTCTTTGTCTTGGTGATTATCAATTTTTATTTTATAGCCTGGGTATGTCCTGGATTTTTCTTTTTCTCTCTTTAATCCTGTTAGGGGTTCTCTGATCTTTGGAAATCTGTGACTTATTTTCTGATATTTATTTAGAAAAATTGGCAGCAGTTATGCAAGGACAACTAACAACAATATTAGTTCTTCAAAATGTTTCTTCCCTCTTGTTTACATATAGGTTTGACAGTTTGATGTTGTTGCTTAGGCCTTCTATGTTCTTTTCTGATTTATTTTAAATTTTACATTTTACTTTTTTCAATTTGGATTATTACTATTCTATGGGGGGTGGTGTGCTTGTTTGGTATTAAATCAATTTTTTAATGCTGTCCATTTATACCTTACATTGCTTTGTGAAATTTTTATCGTTTCATTCCCAAATATTTTCTTTCACCAATATGTCTCTTTTCTAATTTTGAAATTAGGATGTAACAAAATTTGGACAATTTGGCATTGCCCCAGCTGTATTCAAACTTTTATTTGCTTTTATTTAATAATCTTTTATCTCTCGTTTGGAGAAAATAATTCCTACTGATCTATCTTCAGACATGTTCTTGTCTCTTTTATCCCCTAATTAAATGATTTTTATAATACTGCATTTTTCCACTTCTTAGATCTTCACCAGTGTACACTGACATGTTGTTGCTAAGTGCTGTCAAGTCACAGAGGACTCATAGCAATCCTATGAATGAAAGAACTGAGCACTGTTCACAGGGTTTCCAGAGGTAAGCCATTTCGGAAGTGGATGCCACTCCTGCTTCCAAGCTTTCTTTAATCAGGAAGCTCCAGCAAACACTGTCCATCATGAGTAAACCATTATCACATTTGGCACATCATGAGTTAGCTCTGTACAGCAATGCACAGACCAGTGCTATACCACATAGAAGAACGTTTGAAACAAATCGTAAACTTGGTCTGAGGGCCGCAGGCCCAAAGATCCTAATGGATCTTTAAATAAAAGGCCTCATCACATATGCCTCACTTCTCTAGCAAATCAACATTCTACGTCTCACATATTCCAGCCAAGAGCTTCTTTAGAACCAGCTCCAGTAGATGATTTTCAAACTGGTCTCCAGCACCATGTCATGTATGCTCATAGATTTTTAAATGGAATGACATCACAAACATAGTACTTGACATAGTAAAATTGGATCAAATAGCAGAGATTGTGAGGATGGTACAAATCTAGATTATATTTTCTTCTGTTGTACAGAGTCAATAACAACATTACATTCATAAAGTTTATTTCTCTCGTGGAAAATATCATGCCATTCATTAAAAGAGCATTTATCTTTATATGGTGAAACACAATTATAAAAAATACCTAAATATTTGGTTTAGTGATGTCAACAGCCATGTCATTTTACAGTGGAAATATTTTAAAATTATACATTTACTGATTCATTATTCACTAAATAATTTTGAGCTCTATCACAGATGTTTTTAATGTAATACTGAGACACTAGAACATTTTTGTTGGGTTTTTTTAAGAAAGCAATAAGTCAAGTATAATTTATATCATAAGTTTTTGTCATATTTCACTTTCTGTGAACAGTGGTTTTAACCTATTTGGATTTCAATGTCAGAACTATTCAATTGCTGGGCTGTTCTTCATAGTAGCCACTCTGAGACTTCAGGAATGGTTTCTATCACAGTCCAATTATAAAGTGTTGTGATATTGCATCAAATCAGATCCATGAATGTATATAATTATGGCTGAGCTTGGCATTTTTGCCTGCTTATAAACAGATTTCATAAACTTCTCTTCCAACTGTTTAATCTTGGAAATTTTCCCCAACATTTAAAAACTCACAACATTTTCTCCTACTTGTCTGCCTAGAAAAAAAACAAAGTAAGTTTCTTATAGAGTAGGTTGAACAGATCATCCCTAACTGCTGTGTATCTTTTGCTGGCAATGACAATAGAGAGAGAAATGAGAGCTTTGTATTGCCATGATTTCCAGCCCATAATCTCTTGGAATTAGAGAAGTATCTGACAGACAAGCATTTTCTGCTGAAGATTATCCAAAAACAACTGGAAAACCATATCAACAGAGAACTGTCAGAAGTGCAGGCTGGCTTTAGAAGGGGTTGTAGTACTAGGGATATTGTAGCTAATGTTAGATGGGTCTTGGCTAAAAGCAGGGAGTACCAGAGGAATGTCTATCTGTGTTTCATTGATTATGCAAAGGCGTTTGACTGTGTGGGTCATAACAAACTGTATGACTCTAAGAAGAATGGGAATCCCAGAACATTTGATCATGCTAATGTGAAACCTATACTTGGACCAGGAGGTAGTAGTCAGAACAGAACAAGGAAACACTGCATGGTTCAAAATTGGGAAGGATATACACCAGGGATGTGTCCTATCTCCATACCTTTTCAATCTATATGCAGAACAGATTATCCGGGAGGCAGGGCTGTATGAGGAGAAGTGTGGCATCAGAATTGGTGGAAGATTCATCAACAATCTGTGTTCTGTGTTATACAGATGACACAACCCTGCTTGCTGAAACTGAGGAGGACCTGAAGCACTTGCTGCAGAAGGTCAAGGATTGCAGCCTTCAATATGGATTAAGGCTCAATATCAAGAAGACAAAGATTATCACCACTGGGCAATTGACAGCATCAGGATGGAATGGTGAGGATTGTTAACAGCTTTAGTTTGCTTGGCTCCATTCTTTGAACCAGCAGCCAGGAAATTAAAAGACGTATTGCAATGGGAAAGTCTGCTATTAGGGACATCTCCAAAGTACTGAAGAACAATAGTGTCACTCTGGAAACTAAGGTATGACTGATACAAGACATAGTCTTTGCAATCACTTCTTATGTGTCAGAGAGCTGAACAATGAGTAGGGACAATAGAGGGAGAATTGATGCCTTTGAGTTGTGGTGTTAGAGAAGAGTATTGAATATACCATGGACTGCTAAGAAAATAAGCAGGTTCAACCTGGAAACCAAATAGCTCCTTGGAGACAAAAATTCTGAAGCTTTGTCTGACATGCTTTGGACCTGTTGCATGGAGGGACCAATCCTTGGAGAGGGACGTTATGCTTGGGAGGGTGGAGGGACAGTGCAGGAGGGGAATACCTTCTATGAGGTGGATTGATTCTGTGGCTGGGGTAATGGGGGTACATGTGTCGAAGACAATGAGATTGGCACAGGATAGAACAGGGTTTAGGGCTGTTGTACATAGGGTCACTATGAGTCTCAGGTAACTCGACGGCACATAACAATAAAACTAGCAATATATAAAATAAAGAAAATTTGTCTTCGTTTAGTAACATGACCACTGTTGCTCTACTTCATTTTCATTTAAGCAAACAGTAAAGTCATTTATCAATTTTTATAGACCAAAATGAAACAGATAAGTAGTTTTATCTCTTCCAGTCAGTTGGCCAAGTGGTTGTTCTCCAGATTTCTTGGCACAACTTGGTGAGCACGTCCATGGCAGCATCTGTTAACTGAAATATGTCAATTGGTATACCATCTATTCCTGGAGCCTTATTTTTTGCCATTTCCTTCAAAAC
>NW_006399933.1:362633-372576 GCF_000299155.1 Elephantulus edwardii | reverse complement strand
ATTGGCACAGGACAGAGCGGAGTTTAGGGCTGTTGTACATAGGGTCACTATGAGTCGCAGGCGACTCGAAGGCACATAACAACAACAACAACAACAGTTTTATCTTTCTAAAATTTATTTATTGCCATTTTTTATAAATTATAAATAATAAATTTAACAAAATGCAGGGGAAAACAATTGTTTGATTGGACTCTTAGCCTTAATTAAAACTAATCTATCTTCTAGTAATTAATTGATCACATATTTTGAAATTTTTTATTAGGTTAGAGAAAAATTATTTTTTCATAATTCTGGAATTTAGACATTCTTTTAAGGAATATAATAACCACTGTAGAGCTTTGTCTTCATTAACAAAGAAATGCACTGGCAGGGAATGTTTACAATCCCATTCTTATCCTTTAAAGTATTTGAATAGTGCTTTTAGGGAGCTCTGGTTGCCTACTAGCTAAAGACTCATGTGGTCAATCCAAAGGCAGGTGGTTGCAGTACACTAGTTGTTCCACAGGACAAAGAGGAACTATTTCCTCCAGTGAAATTTACAGTCTACGAAAACCTGCTAGAGAGTTAGCTATGGTATGTTCCAATTCACCAACAAAGAGGCTTGCTTCTTGCTTTTTGTTTTTCAGTATTGACTTTAAATGCACAGCCCTGGAATTTTCTATCTATATATCTATCTCTTGTATATATGTATATTTGTGTGTGTGTGTGTGTGTGTGTGTGTGTGTGTGTATACAAAGAATATATATATATCAAAGATTCTCACCACTGGGCCAACTGGTAGAACCATTATAGATGGAGAAGAGATTGAGGTTGTTAACAATTTCAGCTTACTCAGTTCTGCAATTAACATTCTTGGCACCAGCTGTGAGGAAATCAAAAGACAAATTGCACTGGAAAAAATCTGCTGTCAGGGACTTTTCCAGAGTACTGAGAAGAAAAGATGTCAGTCTAGAGAATAAGGTGTGCTTGATCCAGTCCATGGTCTTCTTAATTACTTGCTATTCATCAGAGAGCTGGACCATGACTAAGAATGACACAAGAAGAATTAATGCCTTTGAATTGTAGTTCAGGGGAAATGTCTGAAACATACCATGGACCACCAAGAAAATAAATAGTCCTATCTTGGAAAGACTGAAACCAAGTTCTCCTTGGAGGCTAGGATTTTGAAGCTCTTTCTCACATCTTTGACTTGTGGCCAGGAAGGATCAAACTTTGGAGAAGGACATCATACTCTGAAAGGTGGAGTGACAGCATAGGAAAGGAAGACCTCGGAAGAGATTGAATGATTGCTACAGTAACTAGGGCAATGGGGGTAGGTGTGCCAGAGTCAGTGAGACTGACTCAAGATAGGGCTGGCTTCAAAGCTGTCATACATAGGGTCGCTATGAGTTGCAAGTGACTATGGCATATAATAACAACAACACCACCACTACATTTTAGTCTACAGTGAGATTTTAGTCTGCGAAACTTAAGAGCAAATATCATGTTGTTGTTACTGTTGTTAGATGCCATCGAGCAGAGTACGACCTTTAGTGACCCTACAAACAACAGATCTGAACCTTATCCTACCCTGTACCATCCTCACACCTGCTGACACTTTAGTTCCCATTGCAGCAGTCACCATGCCAATCCACTTTGTCAAAGATCTTCCCCTCCTTTAGCAACCTTCTACCTTTGTGAACATCCTGTCCCAATACCATAATTATCAAGAACTATGAATGTATCCTATATATACAATAGCAACATGAACATTCTGCTTTGAATTTTGTAATTATATCTTTGAGAGGTATTTGACTTTTGCTTAAAGGTCATTTAGCATTGTGTAGAGATTTTGATATATCAGAGGTACTCAAATATTTAACCCTAATGTAAATTTTTGAAATTGACTATCACTTAACTATATTTTGTATCTTAAAAAAAGAAATCTATTTTATTAAAGTGATTAAATACTTTTAAAGCATATCTGCAGGCAAATATATATAAAATATGCACCTATTGATCTTGGGGGGTTGGGATTTAATAAAGGGTTGCACAATTTGATGGGTAGAGGAAGGGGTGAGTAGAGGAAAGGGGAAGATCTAGTGTGAAAAACAGTGTGTACAAACTTTGTATGTAAATTAGTATTATATAACAACTTTACCTAAAAATAGTGTAATGACTGCTGATTTTTCTTAATACTTTGATTTAAATGGACTAAAATTCAGCATAGATAAGGAAATACGAATATTGTCATTTCAAAATGTGTTTTGGCAAGTTATATGAATTACCTTTCTTATTTAATAATCTCTCTACTAAATCTACTAAAGAATATAGACAATTTTATTTATAATTCCAGTGAAGCCCTATGAATAAGGACTTTACATTTGCATGCTATTAAAAGTTTAAGCATGAACAAGAATATTATAGAACATTATACTTGAATAGCACATCAAATTTTATTGTCTTGTTCTGACTTACGAGATTTAGAGTGAAGTTGGCAAAATTAGAATCTATGACAACTTGATCATCTTAGTATAAATTCTGTAACTATTCTGAGCTAAGAATTATTAAGAACATAATATCTAAGAACTGAAAATGTCCTAAACATGCTAAATCATATGATAATTGAGAAAATACCTCAGAGTAAAAAGAATTAAATTAGTCAAGGAAAATTGTTTGATGAATTTCCCCTGCTGATAGAATTCTTTTTCTCAGCACCATGCTTTTTTCTAAGTCCTCAGTGCTATTCCTTTCAGTAAAGACTTCAAAGCTCTTCTTCATTTTTTCATTTATGTTGAATTAAACAAAATGAACACACTTGAATTTGTGAATTTGAATGAGTGTACTAAAATAACAACTGGAAGAGGGAAAAAATTGCAGGCCAATTCCTGCTAACAATGTGGCTTCCCAGGAGGTAAGGGTATCATATGCTTTACATAACAATCAAATTTCTTGACTAGCAAAGTTGGAAATAATGGTGGTTGATCTCTTAGTTTTGAATATATATATTACACTGAACAATACCAACAATAATCTAAACTTTTATATTAGTCTTCTGAAAGAATTCACTCTACCTCTTCAAAGTCTTCCATCCTATCAGTAATTTTGACTGTTCCACTTTGGCATTATTGCAGTGCACCTACGTTTTACAAATTTGCTTTGTTCTAATTTTATTTCATTCAACATTGAATTTATTCAAACTGGTCTGAAGCTCTGCTTAGTACAATCCATAAAGATAACACTAGTAGTAAGTGGCACTTATTATCCTCTTGTTATGCACATCTAGCTTGTCAATATAACCCTTCATCCTCTCAACAGCTTTGTAAAATGTAAATTTTAATTGATAACTATTTTTAAATTTAAAAAAAATCATAACGTAACTTTCCTGTAACACAATGAATTAAGTAATATGGCTCTTCTAGCCATAGTCTGGCATTTTTTGTTCTATTGTAAATTCTAACCTCTTTGTCTGTTCTTGTGACCCCACTCTGCAACAAGCTGAAGTTTGTGTGTGTGTTAATGAGGTAGGACTATGGGGAGATATATCTTGAATTCCTACCTTACTAGGAGGTATGACCCAAGTCACCACTTTTAGTTCTGTTTGGGGTGTGTTCGTCTTGAGATTCTATATAAATAAATACTCTTTTAAAAAAGTTTGATTCGTGTGCTTGTGTGTGTGTGTGTGTGTGTGTGTGTGTGTGCACTGGACACTGCATGAAACCTGATTCAGCTGCTGTGAGAATCAAAGCTTATAGATTCCTGGACCTTCCTTCATAAACCTCTGCTACCACATAGCTTGACCTGAACCATGTACCATTCAAGATATCGTTGCCTGGCAAACACGCTAGACCCATGGATTTGGAATTTTTCAGTCTCCATCATTGTGTGATCCATTGCCTTATTAGTTTTTATCAGATGTTGCAGTGAATTACAGAATATAAAGACATGGTTAGATATGAACTATTAGAGTAGTTGGGAAATTTGAACAATTAAAACATTTTTAACTTTGATTTAATTACCAATTTTGTGGTAATCCTTTCAAAAGAAGTAATTTGGGCATTATCCAATAATCTCTCAACTGAAATCTAAGCAAACGACTTTTCATGATGTTGTTAGGTGCAGTCAACTATGACTAAAGGCCACCCTAGGAACTGATGTGAAACTCACACTAACCTGTGTCATCCTCACTATCTCCAAGCACATTGCTATAGTTACTGTGCCAATCCATTCTGTTGAGGGTCTTCCTCTCTACCCTTCCCAACATAATGTCTTTTTCCAAGGTCTAGTCCCTTCTGACACTGTTCACAAAGTACTTAAGATAAAGTTTTATGATACTTCTCTTTATGTAAGCAAGAAAGTCTGGTGGCCTACTGCATAAAGAGCTGGGTTGCCAAATCAAATGCAAGTGGTTTGAATCCACCAACCAAACATTCTGTGGGAGAAAGATAGATGACCTCCTCTTGTGTGATTTACAGTCTCTGAAAACCTGTTGAAGGATCAATTATGAGTTAGTTTTGTCTCACTAATTGTGAATTGAGGTTTTTGTAACATGTTTTATTTTAAAATTGAATAAAGGTAATAGAAGATAACATTTCTTAGTGGCAAGAAGCTGCACCTAGATCTTGAAGGCATGTGATTGTAAGCTACCAGCTTCTCCACAGGAGGATAGGCAATCTCCTCCCATGCCATTAAATTTCTCTGACAACCCACTAGAGGGGGGCAGTTATGGGTCAGGTCGAACTATGGCACACAACAACAACAACATCAACCTTGAAAAAAACAATTCATTGTATACCAATTGAAGTATTTCAGATAACAGATGTTGCCCTGGATATGCTCACCAAGTTGTGCCAAGAAATCTGGAGAACAACCACTTGGCCAACTGACTGGAAGAGATCTATATTTGTTCCCATTCCAAAGAAAGGTGACCCAACTGAGTGTGGAAACTACAAAACAGTGTCATTGATTTCACATGCAAGCAAGATTCTGCTGAAGATTATCCAAAAATGATTAGAACAGCACATCAGCAGAGGACTGCCGGAAGTCCAGGCTGGGTTTAGAACGGGTCGTGGTACTAGGGATATTGTTGCTGATGTGCTGAGAGCAGAGAATACCAGAAGAATGTCTATCTGTGTTTCATTGATTATGCAAAGGCATTTGACTGTATGGATCATAACAAACTGTAGCTGACTCTGAGAAGAATGGGAATCCCAGAACATTTAACTGTGATAATGCGAAACCTATACTTGGACCAAGAGGCAGTAGTCAGAACAGAGCAGGGTAACACTGCATGGTTCAAAATTGGGAAGGGTGTACACCAGGGATGCAGGCTGTCTCCATAACTTTTCAACACGTATGCAGAGCAGATTATCCGAGAGGCTGGGCTCTATGAGGAGAATTGTGACATCAGGATTGGTGGAAGATCTATTTACAATCTGCGTTAAGCAGATGACACAACCCTGCTTTCTAAAACTGAGGAGGACCTCATGCACTTACTGCAGAGGGTCAAGGACTGCAGCCTTCAGTATGGACTGAGGCTCAATGTCAAGAAGACAAAGATTCTCACCACTGGACCTATTGGCAGCGTCAGGATGGATGGCGAAGAGATTGAGATTGTTCACAGCTTCAGTTTGCTCGACTCTACAGTCAACACTCTTGGCACCAGCAGTCAGGAAATCAAAAAGCGTATTGCGATGGGAAAGTCTGCTGTTAGGGACCTCTCTAAAGTGCTCAGGAGCAACGGTGTCTCTCTGGAGACTAAGGTGCACCTGATACAGGCCATGGCCTTTGCAATCGCTTGTTATGCATCAGAGAGTTGGACAATGACTAGGGAGGACAGAAGGAGAGTTGGTGCCTTTGAGCTGTGGTGCTGGAGAAGAATACTGAATGCACCATGGACTGCCAGGAAAACAAACAGATTCATCTTGGAGAGGATTAAACCAAGCTACTCCTTGGAGGCAAGGATTCTGGGGCTTCATCTGACATACTTTGGACATGTTGCCAGGAGGGATGGGTCCTTGGAGAGGGACATCATGCTTGGGAGGGTGGAGGGACAGCGCAGGAGGGGAAGACCCTCTATGAGATGGATTGATTCGGTGACTGGTAATAGGGATGGGTGTGTCAGAGGCAGTGCGGTTCGTGCAGGATAGAGCAAGGTTTAGGGCTGTTGTGCATAGGGTTGCTATGAGTCGCAAACGACTAGACGGCACATAACAACAACAACAACATCATATTGAGTATATATTTTCTATTTTACAAGCCAGAAATTCTGAATATATTGTGATATTTTATTTACTCCATCCCTCATATTTAATGTCACCAAATACGGCTGTTTTATATTAACTTGCATTATACCAATTTGAATCCCAATCTCAGAACAGCACAAAAGTTCACAAATATCTATAAGACTTCTACTGCATTTTCCTTATGCCTTCATCATCTTGTCTTTATGACATGCTAATAAAATTGTTCTTCTGATCTCAAACTTGCTCTCTTCTGATATACTATAAACTCTGCTGTCAGAGTAATCTTATTGGGAGGTAAATCTGATCATGTTGCTCCATGTATACTTTTAATGCGTTTTTATACATCAATAGTTTCCTATTAGAGAGTCTAGAAATTACGCTTCCTAAAGGTAGAAATTATCACATATTTAACCTATTAGCTGACTTATTATGAATCCTCATCGATGTTTTATAAATTGAAAAAATAAATGTGGCATGTAATTGACCACATAAAGAAGAAAATCTTTACATTTTACTATAGACAAATTTATCATTTGATAAGATTTTTATATATTATCTTAAACAAGAGTTTTAAGACAAATAAATATGGTACGATAATGTGTATTCTGGAGGGCTCACGACCAAAAGGACATTGTTTCTACTTTACCAGCTGCTCTATGGTAAAGAGTTAGATGATCCCCTCCATTAAGACTTACAGCTTCAGAAAATGTACAGAAGCTCACTCTCTCAGTTCGAACAAACTCCGCAGCAGTGGGTTGGATGTTTTATTTTGTTTTGTTTTGGTTTGGTTTGGGAAAGTAGTCTGGCAAGCTTTGTTTTACATATTAAATTGTTGACACACATTAAATCATGGGTGAAAATGTGTTGAAATATATCTCCACTCATTATGTCTACAAAGAATCGCATTTTTTTACTTCTTCTAAAACACTAGTCATAAGTTTTGAAAATTCAAAGAATTAAAACTGAATAATATATTTCCAAATGGTGTCTTGTAATACACTCAGTAATTAGATTGAAGTTATTTTTCTGGAGAAATTAATTTGTCTTAAATACCATAATTTAATTCTCCCTAATGATACAGAGTTTTACTAGCAACAGCTGTTTAACTATGCAATTCTTTCTTCTAAATAAGTTCCTTAAATGAATTTCACTAATGTTATTACTACCTTGTTCAGAATAATGCTTTTCTTCAGTTCAGATTATCTTTAGACCTAGCTAATCTATCTGCTTTATGAAAACTGTCACACTTGTTTCTTTTAGTCTCAGAATATATAATTTCTTTATTTGTAAAAAGATTGAGATTGTTAACAACTTTAGTCTGCTTGGCTTCTCTCAACACTCTTGGCAACAGCAGCCAGGAAATTAAGATGTATTGCGAGGGGAAACCTCTCCAAAGTACTGAAGAGCAATGGTGTCACTCTGGAAAAAAGGTGCATCTGATACAGGCCATGGTCTTTGCATTCACTTGTTATGCATCTGAGAGTTGGACAGTGACTAGGGAGGATAGAAGGAGAATTGGTGCCTTTGAGCTGTGGTGCTGGAGAAGAGTATCATGGACTGCTAAGAAAACAAACAGATTCAACCTTGAGAGTGTTAAATTGGGCTATTCCTTGGAGGCAAGGATTCTGAGGCTTCGTCTGACATATTTTGGACATGTTGTAAGGAGGGACCAGTCCTTGGAGAGGGACATCATGCTTGGGAGGGTGGAGGGACAGCACAGGAGAAGAACATCCTCTATGAGGTGGATTGATTCAGTGACTGGGGTAATCAGAATGGGTGTGTTGGAGACTGTGTGATTGGCACAGAACAGAGCAGGGTTTAGGGCTGTTGTACGAAGGGTCGCTATGAGTCCCAACAACAACAACAGTAACAGGACAAATATTTTCTATTCTGTATTGGGGAAGAGTGCCAAACATACCATGGACTACCGAGAAGACAGACAATTCTGACCTGGTGAAACCAGGATACTCGTTGGAAGTAAGGAGTACTTTCTTACTTACTTGTAGGAATGTGGCCTGGAGAAACCAAGTCTTGGAGAAAGACATCATTCTTAGAAGGGTGGAGGGACAGTGAGGAGAGGAAGACCTGAATTGGCATGGTAACTGGGATACAAGGGTAGATATTTCAGAGACAATTCAGAGCTGTTGTACATAGGCTCGTGCTGTGAGTTGCAGGCAATTTGATGGCACATAACAATAACAACAACATGACATATTTATTCTACATACTAATTATATTTTATATCTATATACATGAAAGGTAACTTTTTAAATTTACATCGAAGTCTACGTAAATAGCATATATTTTTGCTTCCAATTTCATGAAGTTATCAAATTGCTGAAATATTTTTCTTTATAACATTACAGCAAAAGTGATGGTTTTTTATAGTATGTATGCTATGTCACAGATAATGTGAGTAATGAGAAAATTACCATTAATCTACATTTGATTATCATTATTTTGATGTCTAATTGCCAATTCGGGATAAAATGCTTCCAATTTAAATTTTAAGTATATTATTTTTTAAAAAACCTATTAAAGCAATAGATCTAACAAAAGATATTAAAACAGAACTCCAATATTAAGAGGACTCATGTTTTTAATAGACAATAACAAAAGTTTTGTCGTAAAAATTCAAACTATACAGACACTAATACAAGAAAACAAAAGTCTACTTTGTGCAGATTAGAACGCCTTCCAATAATAAATAGGTAGGTAGTCGGAATACAATGCAATTTTAATAAATCTGAGGTCATCAAAGGCTTATCAAATCCTTCACTGACTAAGATTTCAGGAAGAAAATGTATTCACGGAGGTGAGTTTACTCCACGATGTTCTCACTTGTAAGCAGCATAGAGTATATAACAGAGAAGTCAAATAGAATGTAGCAGTTAAGGAAAGACTTGGAAGTATCTTAAGAATGAAAACATAAATATTTAAATTCTAGGACAACAAGGTCACCTAAGGTGTGGAGGACTTGGACCCCACAAAGAAGGAAAATGTAGTGAATACATTAAAGACATAAGAATCTCTCTACAGGCCAAAGCATTCTAGGCCAAGCAAAATAGTCACTAAAATTGTTAGGAGCTTAAGTTGCCTCAATAATATTGACCCTCTTAAATAACTTCAGGAATTTCATTGGAGCTAATATTAAGAAATAACCTAGAGGCAACAGTAAATTATATATGGGAATAACTTTAAAGGTGAAGTCCAACCTCACATCATTCCAAATTTGATAGAATCATTGAGATCTCGCAATGTAACTGTATGCACTAAAAAATCACCTGCCAGTAGTTTGATGCCTTTACAGTTTTTAATTCAAAATCAAGAATGCAATAAATGTAAGAGTAATAATAAAAAATGGAAACAATATGTGTAATCCAAGTTATACTGACGATCGGCAAGCTCTGGTGGCCTAGCAACACTGAATGGTTCAGAATTGGGAAGGGTGTGTGCCAGGGATGTGTCCTATCTCCATACCTTTTAAACCTGTATGCAGAGCAGATTATCCAAGAGTCGGCTCTATGAGGAGACGCGTGGCGTTAGGACTGGTGGAAGATCTATCAACAATCTGTGTTATGCAGATGACACAACCTTGCTCGCTGAAACTGAGGAGGACCTTATGCACTTACTGCAGAGGGTCAAGGACTGCAGCCTTCAGTATGGACTGAGGTTCAATGTCAAGAAGACAAAGATTCTCACCACTGGACCAATTGGTA